>NW_019524601.1:827782-932926 GCF_002814215.2 Seriola lalandi dorsalis | reverse complement strand
AATAGAATGGTAAGGCATCAAATTAAACAGTATTGTAAGGCATAAAAATGCCAAAAAACGTCATAGTATGGTAAGGCATAAAAATGCCAAAAAACGTCATAGTATAGTATGGCATAAAAATGTAAAAAAATGTCATAGTATAGTATGGCATAAAACGCCAAAAAACATGCTAGTATATTAAGGCATAAAAGGTCATAAAAACGTTATAGTATGGTAAGGCATCAAATAAAATAGTATCGTAAGGCATAAAAATGCCAAATAAAATTCATAGTATAGTATGGCATAAAATGTAAAAAAAAACATCATAGTATATTAAGGCACCAAAGGTCATAAAAACCTCATAGTATGGTAAAGCATCAAATGAAATAGTATTGTAAGGTATAAAAATGCCAAAAAACATCATAGTATATTAAGGCATAAAAGGTCATAAAAACTTCATAGTATGGTACGGCATCAAATGAAATGGTATTGTAAGGCATAAAAATGTCATAGTATAGTATGGCATAAAACGCCAAAAAAACATGCTAGTATATTAAGGCATAAAAGGTCATAAAAACGTCATAGTATAGTATGGCATGAAAATGTTAAAAAGCGTCATAGTATAGTATGGCGGAAAATGTCAAAAAAACATGATAGTATATTAAGGTATAAAAGGTCATAAAAACGTCATAGTATAGTAAGGAATGAAACAACATAGTACAGTAAGGCATAAAAATGCCAAAAAAATATCATAGTATAGTATGGCATAATAATGTCAAAAAATGTCATAGTATAGTATGGCATAAAACGCCAAAAAAACATTCTAGTATATTAAGGCATAAAAGGTCATAAAAACGTCATAGTATGGTAAGGAATGAAACAACATAGTACAGTATACCATAAAAATGTTAAAACAGACGTCATAGTATAGTATGGCATAAAATTTCAAAAAAACATCATAGTATATTAAGCCATAAAAGGTCATAAAAACTTCATAGAATGGTAAGGCATCAAATTAAACAGTATTGTAAGGCATAAAAATGCCAAAAAACGTCATAGTATGGTATGGCATAAAAATGTCAAAAAACGTCATAGTATAGTATGCCATAAAATGTCAAAAAAATCATAGTATATTAAGGAATAAAAGGTCATAAAAACATCATAGTATGATAAGGAATAAAACAACATAGTACAGTAAGGCATAATAATGCCAAAAAACGTCATAGTATAGTAAGGCATAAAAATGTCAAAAAAACATCATAGTATAGTATGGCATAAAACGCCAAAAAAACATGCTAGTATATTAAGGCATAAAAGGTCATAAAAACGTCATAGTATGGTAAGGAATGAAACAACATAGTACAGTAAGGCTTAAAAAGTCACAAAAACGTGATAGTATAATTTCCATAAAATGTCATAAAAAGACATACTATAGTAAGGTTAAAAGCTTCATAGTACAGTAAGGTACAAAACGTCATAGTACAGTAAGGCAAAAAAAGTCATAAAAATCAGTAAGGCATAAAACGTCATAGTATAACAAGGCCAACATTGTCATAAAAACATCATTGTATGTAAGGCATTAATTGTCATATTATAATAAGTTATAAAAAGTTGTATGGCATAAGACGTCATAATTAAGGCATGAAAATGTCAAAAACTGTCATAGTATAGTAAGGACTACAAATGTAAAAAAAAAAGTCATAGTATAGTAAGGCATAAAAACTTAAAAAAACGTATCTAATGCACGTAATCCTCCATTTTATGTTCACTCCTGCTAGCAACATGACTGCTAGCCTATAGAAGAAGCCAGGGATAGCTTGCTAGTTATCGCTAGCTAACGTTGTTAAATAATATCAGTTGACATTTTTCTTTTGATGTTAGGTACCACTATGCTATTTTCATATGATGTGAGCCTTCAGATACCCCCCGACCTTTCAGTCAATCAAATGTCAGCATGCCCAAATTGGTTGTCTTGTAGACATAGCCTCTTGTTGGGCATATTTCAATGATCTAATATGATTTCACTCCAAACATAGTGCAAACGAGTTCACTCAAATATTGGTAAGGGCAATTCTGTCCTCCAAAAATACTGGTAGAAATATGTCCTAACCATCCATATGCAAACCTATTCCCTTGATTATAGTAATTCTTTCTTTGTCTCTGTGTGCGTGTTTTCTTTTTTTTGTGGGTCTTTTTGTTGTCAGCATGGCATCTTCAAAGTGATGTCCCACTTCTTATTTACATTGGAATGTAATGTAATGATCTCCCGGAGATTAGTCAGCTAGTCAGATACCGCACGCTGCTGTCAGTGTTTATCTGTGTGTGCATCCTCTGCTGAGAGCAGAAGAGGCAAATAGGAGCGTTTGGCCAGAGGATAACAATCACTGTGTGCAAAGCTCAGTGAGCCAGCTCAATAAGTATATTCAACTGGACAAATTAGCTGAAGCTGGACTTACACAGAAACAGTCCCCACTTTGTATGAATTAATTCATATTTTTTGTTCTTGTGAAGATCCAGGAAATCATTATTCAATTATGTTATTTGTGTTTTGGTTTTTTTTACTCTCAAGTGACCAAAACCAATCCCAGGTGTGGGGAGACAGAAAGAGACACTGGAGAGATTCACTGATTTCACTGGTAAAGATTTATTGTACAATTCTGTCAGGAAAAAGACAAGGCGGCAGTGTCAGACATGCAAAAGGTGCAACAGGCAAATACACAACCCATAAGAATATCAGTTTAATTGTCAATAAAATACAGCATTCATTTGTTTGCAGTATTAATTCATAGTAATATAAAAACAAGGGAAGAAGAAAGGTCATTCAGTGTTTCACTAGTCTTCCCAGACATGATTTAAGTGTTACAGTAGCGCTTGTAAAAAATAAATATTGACCTCATATCAAAAATCAAACATAAAATCAAATGTAATTTAGCAACATCCTACAGTACAAAGTAAACAAATAATCCTATCTTTCCTATTATTCTTTATACAAGGTGGATGTTAATGCTCAAAAAATGCTTTTTACATTCAGAAACTTTACTAGTCAATCATATTCACATACACTGTGTGTGACTGTTGAAATACACAGCAGTGTCCATCCTGATATCTACTCTCTAAACTGTAAATATAATCTCATTGTGCTTTAAAGCAGTGCTCACTATTATCCAGTCTGAGACGAACGAACAAACAAACCATAGATAGATAGATACAGTAGATAGATAGATAGATGCTACAATATACACTATATCGTCCAGTCTATTTACACAGCTGCCTACAAATGTATTTCATTAAGAGGAAAGTACGCTAAAACAATTGCTTGTTTGGCTCAAGATGTTCGCCCCAGAGGTTTGGAAACTAGGCCTACATGGCAGCTTGACAGCAGACATTCATGTGATCACACATTAAGAAATCAACAATGTGTACAAAAAAGTCAGCTTCGTGGTGTAAGTCGAGTGTATGGGAGAGGACTTAGAACTTCACTTAAGGGTGGCTGTAGATTTAACATTTGCTTACGAGCAGACAAATAACGCGTGTGTGTATAATGCAGGTTTGCTGGCTAAACTATACTAATCTGTGAGTAACAGTTTGGCTCTAACCCTCACACAAGATCAAACAACATGAGTCTTCAGCCATGCACACAGCTCTGTGAGGCTGGACTTTGGCACAGCAATGGTATAAAGCTAAATTTTCATGTCATCATTCAATAGCCAAGCATTTCACCCAAAACCACAAATGTCAACTTCATGGGGGTGCTTTAGGAAAAGTCTGGGGATCATTAAAGTCGGTAAGGTTCATCCTCTCGGGACAACATTGCCTAGAGCCAAGCTGCTAGCGAGGCTAAAAATGTTGTTATGCTTATTGCAGTCATTGTGGGGAAATCCCCTGATTTTGGGATTCATAGCCAGCTGTGTATGTAGGTCATTAATCTACGAAAAAAAGGAGGAAAGACAGAATCATGTGACAGAGAGGCGAGATGTAAATAATATTTTGTGTAAGCAGATGCAGGTCAGCTCTGCTGTGTAAGGGTTGGAGGGGAGCACAGCTAAAAGTACAAACATTGGTAACCTGACACAGCAGGAAAGCCAGTGTTATGACTGTACACAGCTAGCAGGGTTTTAGCTGTAGAACAAGCTAAGACCAAAGACAAAATGCTTGTCTGTCACATGAGTTAAGATTAAGACCACCTTAGGTATTTTTTTATAATATTCACAACATTGCATTTCATGTATTTATCCAAAACCAGGAGCATTTGATACCATAAAGCAGGGATATGCATTCACGTGTGGGCAGACACACACCTCAGATGTGGATCCAGATAAAGATCAAATCAGACATCGAACAAAATAATTGATTTGCCATGGCCGACCGTGAACGTTTGTCTGGTGCAGGCAGCTCAGATTCTAACTGGGTCAAGACATGTTTGTCATCAGCATTGTGGTTAGTGAGTAACATAAAGGAGTTACAGTGTTCCACATAGGTATTTGCTATTGGCTTATTTTCTTGTGGGAATGTTGTGTAGATGTGAGTTACTGGAGAGGAAATCAGGATCAGGAGATCTGAGGAAAAACTGTAATTCTTAACAGTCAGACGCTCACTTTTACATCATCTAAAGACCGCAAAAAAAAACAGCTTTTAAACTTTAACCTTTGGAAAAGGCCTGTTATAAAATGAGAGATAACTTCAGTTTCTTGGCTGTCTAAACTAAACCTTTCACTGAATTGTCTTAAATCAACATGACTGAACTGGCACAGTTGCTAATACCACAAGGAAACCACTAATTTACCTCAGTGTTCTCTCAGAAATCTGTGGTCTAAACTCCACTATTAAGCAACAATTGAGCTGACAGGCCTCCTCGTAAAAAACATGGAGTGAATTGTTGCAGACATTTCTTGTTCGGGAAAGCCAGAAATAGCCCAGTCCATATAGAACTGAGATTACAAAAGAACAGAAATCTGACCACTGCACGGACTCTTAAGGGGGTTGTCTCATAAGTCACTTAAGTAGAAGAGTAGAAAGAGAAAATTGGTTCAAAATATTTTGGATTGTGTTGTTGCATTTCTGATTCCAAAGTAATTCTTGAGCTGTTGCCTACTGGCTTTAAGGGGGGGAAAGTTTTGTTAGTGATGAAAATTGCAGTATAAGTGAAAAATACAGAAAATACACATTACAAAATTATTTTAAAAACACTTAATTGAATATGTACAACCATATTACACATGAAGACAATATATGTATTAAAGGAATAGTTCAATATTTTAGGATTGAATTTGAATTTGCTTTCTTGCCATGAGTTAGATGAGAAGATTGTTATAACTCTCTAGACAGTACGGTAAATATGAAGCTACAGCCAGAAACTGGTTAGCATAGCTTAGCATGAAGACTGGAAACGGGGAAACAGCTAGCCTGGCTCTGTCCAAAGGTTGAGAAGTGGTGGTTTAACCCCCTATGAAACTACACAATTTTTGTACAGATTAAACAAACAAAGTATAAGTTAGTGAGCTTTAGAGGTGCTGGTAGGTGTATACTTTTGCCTTTGGACAGGACCAGGCAAGGTGATTCCCCCTGCTTCCAGTCTTTATGCTAAGCTAAGCTAACAGCTGCTTACTGTAGCTTCATTATTAAGCTTAAAGACGAGAGTGGCATCGACTTTCTCATCTAACACTTGGCAAGAAAGTGAATGAGCATATCACATCATACTCACTTTCTCTCTCTCTCTCTCTCTCTCTCTCTCACACACACAGACACACACAGACACACAGACACACACACACACACAGACACACACACACACACACACACACACACACACACAAAATTCCAGTATCGAATGCCCTCCCCATCTGCTGTCCATTAGGCTCCTCTTCATCCTTCCTGCTCTCAAGAGCAACTGTTCAGTCTCATTATTGCTACAAGTCTTTATGAGGTCTGTTAAGTCTTTATTGCTAAATACAAGTCTGGACTCTAATACATCTCAATCACCAGGCATCACTAAACTAATAAATCCCAAGTGTCTGTAGATGCTGGTCTTGTTTGGTTGTTGAAGGTCACAGCAGTGTCCAGGTTCAAGCAGCAGAAGCTGAAATGTCTACACTGAAAGATCCATTCAGGTGAGGATCCTAGTCTTTAACACTTCTGTAATGTAACATTCACTAATGATGCTCCACAGATGTATGTGTATCTCATCATAAGCAAGTCCATGGTGTAACAGTAAGTACAGGGGGTCAGTATTTTATATTATATATGTAACTATCCTTCATATAATGAGTCTTTTATTGCTGGTTGAATAAATCTTGTTTCTAAAAAAAAAAAAAAAATACTGCATAACAAGTCATTTCGATTGTTTTTGAGAAGTGCTCCATCATCACTGGTGATATGAAGTGCTATTGAAGTGCTGCTGGCTGTGTAGTGTGTTGTGTGCGTTCCCCTCCTCAGGGTTACCACAGTTTGTCCATACCTGTGATATTTTATTCTTGACAGCTCTGGTGGTGGTTTATGAATGCTTCAAAAATGCCACACTGTTAGAAGAAAAATGTTCCTCAGCGTATGTTTGGCTGCATATGCTCGAGCTTATGCGTGTATCTGTGTTGGTTTTGGTCTCACAGGTAGGTGGTAGCCTCTCTGTTCTCCCTCTCTCTGGCCTGAGCCACAGCCACATTGATGCACTGCAGCCACTCCTCCGCATGTTTCTCATCCTGAGCTTTCAGCACGTATGTCTTGTTGTCAGTGAAGATCTCAAAGGCCCGCGGCAAACCCCGATCCCGACGCTTCTTAGCTACAACCTGTGGGAAGAAAGAAGAAAAACTAATGGCAAAAAGGAGAAGGAGATAATGACACTGATACCGAGAGATGGTGTTTCTGCAAATATACACTAGTTATCGTCATTTTTTTAATTTGTTAGTATTTGTTTTCTGGGTGCAGGCTTCTTAAAGATAGACTTTTTCTGACTATGTAACATCTCACCTTGACGCTTTGTACCTTGCTCAGCTCGATAGGTATGTCATCCAGCTCATCTTTCTGTGGGGAAGACAGACAATAAGAGAGATAAAGGTCACAGTGTTGTTTCCAGTATGTACCGTTTCAGATCAAACCATTTACAGGATGAACAATTACACCTTATTGTTCTGCTGCTTTTCTGTGGCAGGAAACAAAATCCTTCCTCCCTGCTGAACATCACATCTGTGTTTTACCCCACAAGGTGAAATATTGAATGTGTGTGTTTGCAACTGTGGGGAGGTGTGGTCGCGTGTGTGTATATTGCACCACAGCCGTGTCTTTTCACCCCCTAAGTATTTAGTTATGTGGTTAAAACCACATTACCACAGCTAGCTGCAAGACTCAAGGCAACTGCCCACATCCTTTCTGTGGTGTGTGTGTTGAAAAGCACTGGAGATGACGTGTTCTCAGTTTTACCTCCCAGCTGGCTCTGCTGAGGGTCTTTTTCTCAATGATGATTCATGCCAGTGGATTAATGTACTGAGTCAAATGAACATTTGATTGATATTAACCATGAACTGACATTTTATCTTATCTACAAACATTTATTGCATCTGAAAGTTAAGAGGCAATGGTGCTGGAAGAGTATCTTGAGAGATTCTTGTATTTGTGTCTGTATTTTTTGAGACACCAAAATTATTTGTATTTACATTATTATGCAATTATATTATTATTCCTTTTCGTACTCTCTTTTTTGCTTATTGGCATTGACACTCATAACAGTGCAACATCACTTGGCTGCTGAACAGAACCATTTTATGTTCTGTCACAATCACATTACTGTTTTTATGGTGTGCATGTTTGGTTTTGTGTCTCTTCAGCTCAGATGAGCTTGTAAACACAGGCTGCAAGATTTCAAACCTTCTCAGAGCAAGTCAACACACCATAAGCAGCAAGCATTTAATGAGTCCATGTAAAAAAATGAAAATAAAACTATATATATTCACTATAATGGATTATCTAATGCAAGCAAGTTGAACATTTGATTGATTTTACTTTATTGAGATACCCCAGCTCCTGTACCATGAGTGCAGTGATAACACACAAACTGAACAATTCATTCTCATATTATTCTTATTTCATCTCTGTCTATACTTTTTTCTGTATTTTTAGTATCTGTAGGTCATGAAAAGTCTTAAACATAATTGAATTCACCCCCCCCCCTCCAAAAAAGCAATAGAAAGTATCAAAAAGTTTCATTTACGGGTATCTTAAATATTTTTCTTGCCTGCCAGCAGTAACTAGGAAGGTCATGGCTTAAATTAACAAATTATGTTGTTTTCCGTTACTCTTCTTCACTGGTACGACAGTGAAAAGGTACTGAATGTCATTCTCTGTGGTATTATAACATGTCTTAAATAAAAGTCAATATATTTATGTTGGGGAACACCTGTGCACAAGGATTCCCAAATCGAAGTCAAGGCCTGGATGCAGTTTGGCATCACTCTTTGTCTGGACCCAATTAAGGAGAATGCACAGTGTTCAGAGGAGGGCACACTGTGGCTTAGCAAGCAAGAAACAGATAAAATATGCATTCTTCTTTTGAACAGATTTCATCCACTAGGTAAAGCCTCATAGAAATAAATGGTACAACATTCAGATACACATCTCATCTTTGTGTGGATTCTGGGAATGTTTCAAACCTCACTATGTTGAAGCTGCTTGATCATTCGATGTGGAGAAAACAACACTTCTTTTTTGGTTCTTAATCTGAGTTCCCAGCTGGGAAAAGGTCTTTCACAACCTATCAACCACCTCCTGAATGTCCTGGCGAAGACAAACTGAGCTTTGAGAACAAAGACACAGAATCTTTCCAATTTGTGGCTGCTTCAAAAAAAGAGGAATCCATTACCATTTGGATGGAAGCACAAAGACTATTGTGTGCAGTAAAAAGAAAAGAAAAGAGAGAGCTCAACTCTACTATTCAATGCACCTCTCTCTGGTTTTTTTTTTAGCTGATTGTATAAACATGACCAGAGACCACCCAATCTCCTGTAGGCTTTGAAAATTATTTTAATTATAATTAATTGTTTCACTCTTGGAGATGACTGCTGTAAACCACGATAACGGCACGGACATACGAACAGGTGAAGTAAAATTTCCACACAAGTCAGATTTTCTGACTGAAAATGTTTTTCTTTTATCAGCTGGTTAAAATCAAACTTGACCTCAACATGTTTTTAATTGTACTGTTTTCGCTCCATGTTTTTGTTGATTAAGCAAACTTTTCCTTTGCACAATAATTCTGTTCGGTGACCTCAGCCTTTGTTCAGTCGTACAGTAAGGCAGCGGCAAACACAGCACAGATGGAGGGAAAACTGTGTCGTATTAACCCATAGGGAAATCTCCTCACCTATTCAGTCTTTCTTTCATTCACACATACGAGGCAGTACTTCCTTCTCTGTGTTTGCTACTTGTGCGTAATGATGTCTGCTTTGAGTTATAGAGGGTGAGAGTGAGTCATGTTGTTGCAGCATCATGCTTAGGCCTTGGGAGTCCCCCAAGAGTCCTTACCGGGGCCAAGGTTTGTTACGGTCAGATTCATCGGATGCTCCTGAGGGACAGTTGAGCTTATCACGAGATGGGATTTCCACTGTTTCATGCAGAATTTCATCATGTTTCAAATGATGTGAAACAATGAAATATTAATGAGGATTTTATAAGTGAGAGGCCAGGCACAGTGTGCATGTGTGTCCATGTGTGAGAGTGCCTGTGTGTGAGGAGGCTTCATTTTCATTGGCTACGTACTGATTTGCCTCTCCGGAAGAGTAGCTGGTTTCCTGCCAAGGTGAAGTAGCGGGTTTTCCAGCGCTTGATGAACTTCCAGCGGACCTGCTTCTCCTTCAGCTTCCCCTCGATCAGAGGCTGCCCCTCCTGGTTCACCACTTGCAGGCCCCACAAACAATGACAGACACAAAACAGAGAAAGAAAGAGAAAAAAGGTTTTGCTGATTTACATCACATGACTGCTGATTGTTCATGACCAGGTTCTGACAACTGAGACTTGAATGAGTCATTGAACAGCGCTTTGTTCAAGAGCTATGGTGCCAAATCTGGCCTGAAAGTTAAAAAATAAGCAAAAAGGTGGAGTGTGAAATAAATAATGTTGTTTCCTTGGCAATCAACCACTTATATTTGTCACTGTGCTAATTTATCCATCTTCTGCAAGTTGATTTTTATACTATAGGGGAGGCCAGATCCAGCCCATGAGACAATAAGATATATTACATCTGTTTGGCACATTTCTATTTCTATTCTCATTCCAATTTTTCCAATTTTGATTTTTTCCCTTATTCAATTAAAGTAAAACTAATTAAAATGTAATTCTCTGCCAAGGCTATAACCTTGGAGTGTAAAAAGTCTCCTTTTGAAATGATAAGACAGGAGGACAGATTATTTACGTGATTACTTTCTGTGTGTAACGAGAAAGCTGTCATTCTCAAGGAAAACAATCTGAGCTGTATTACCCCTTGGGCCATTTGATTTTGAGACCCCTGTCACAGTGCAAGATAAGAATGCATTCACAAACTGAAAAGATAATGGCATGCTTTAGACATGGGCTGGCAGTGACATAGAGTATAATTAATTGATAGTACATGGCTAAATATACCATACAAAAACATAGGTATAGTGCATTTCAACTAGAACATGTGGTGAACCCTGAAGAGCTCAGAAGAGCTTCCTCCGAATAAAGTGAGATAACATTTAGCATTTCTACATGTAAAGCACAGCACAACCACCCAGCTGATCTTAGCGTTACATCCTTGCCACACAGTTATTTTGAATCTGTTCTGTTCTCAATTTCCTTATCTTAATTTATTTATGTTTCTGTTCCTTTAGTTTTCACTTGTAGTGTTTCTTCCTGAAACACTTTGAACTGCATTTGCATGAAATTGTGCTGATACAAACAAACTTTTGGACTTATTCACTTCCAGTCAACACTAAGGGGTAGTTCAGTTTAAATCAACAACAGCATTTTGTCTCTCTCATATGTGTGTGTGTGTTCACATAGAGGAGAACTCCCACATAGTCGGGTCTGGACTGTTCTGATTAGAAACACTCACCCACATCAACTTGGACTGAGTTGGATCAAGCACCGACTTCAGTGTGTGTAACTGCGGTTACATGCACACAGTTTGTCATTCTGATTGAAATCATTTCGATTAAAGATTTCCAGTCAGCTCTTTACATGGAATGTGATTTCATACGGTCTGGTGTTTATATGTGCCCTCGCATTTAATGGGAACAGCTTAGTGAGCTGTGCAACAGTGATGAAGACGTCATGTGGTGGTCAGTGGTTTCTGTAATCTTATCTCTTTGGTACATGACGTCTCAGAACATATCTGTGATTTTATCAATAAGAACAAACTAATTACACGGAGCAAATGCACAGATATAATGGAATAATGCTAAAAATGTAAATAAACAATTTAACTAACCAGTCTCCAGCCAGTGGAGGCGTTTGAACCAGTAGCGATTCTTACAGTATCTGTTGTCCGCAGATGCTTTATACTGAATGAAACGTAGCTGTTGCATCACACGTTACCGAGTGATGAGAGCATTTATAACGCAAACTACAGTTGTGTGTGTGTGTGTTTGAGTGTGACTCCCTTTTTAGTTTAATTAGTAAAAACTAAATTTTGACTGAAGACACTTTAGGGTTCTAACAAACAGGCCTCTTGTGTTCTTTCGCACAGTCTCCTTCCTCTGCTTTCTTCTTTACAGATGCTGACCACCAAACAGAGCCACTCTTTGTTTCCACGACGATGACTAAAGCAGTCGAGAGATTATTGCAATCTGACAGGAGTGTGTGTGAGTGTGTGGGCATGCTGTAACAGATGATTCACAGAGGTACCTGACGCCAAACAGGACAAACCATTAAAGGTCATCAGAACCCAAAATCAGAGGAGAAGAGAAGAGAGGAGAGGAGCTTCTTTGCTGCTTTCCTCTTTCACATCAGTTTCAGTGTTTTGACGGATGGTCAAACAACATTTTAAAGCATTATTGAGACATTATTTCAAGGTCTGAGAATTTTTAATGGTCATTAAATGGCATACTTTGACATTTTGTGCATTAATTGATGAATTGAAATGATTGATTGATTGATTGATTGATTGATTGATTGATTGATTGATTGATGCGATTGAAAAATCATATATTAATCGAACTACAGCCATTAACATCATACAGTGCAACATAATAGAGAAAATCTTGCTATGCAGGGCTATAACTGATAACTGATAACCGCTAAAATATTTCTTTTAATGGGTCAGTTCACCCAAACTTCACTTATAGCTTGTGATATCCAGGCAATAGTTAGTAGATAGTTTTGGTTTCTGTTGCCCACATATCTGACACTAAGATTTCTGCCTTCACCTTAATACAAAGGAGGTGAATGTAATTTTGTATGTGATGCTCACGGCATTAAAGTTATAATAAAAAAACTTCCACAATCTCAGCAACTCACAGAACACTGTCAAAAATTGTATGTAGGGACTACTTGCAATGAAAATAATATTAGTAATAATAAGAAACAATATTCAAAAATACAAGCACAGCAGACCTCCATTGTGGTGAGGCAGAAAACTCAAAACTTGGCAAATAAAACCAAAATTATCTCTCGACAATGATGAAGTGCAATAATGTTTTGTGTTCATGTTTTCTATATTTTACTGATGATTCACTGGGATACCAAACAACTGAGTAAATCATTTGCATTCTTCCCAAATGATTAGTCTGTGTCCTACAGCGAAACCACATTCAGACTTCCTGTCAGCCCGTTTAGAGAGAAACACTGCTCATTTACGACTGGACACACACCCGCCACTATGGGTTGCCAGCTTGTCTGCATCATCCAACAAATATTTCAGTTTTTTGGGTGCAGAGATAAACTTGTCTGGTGCATAAATCAATGTGCCTCGTGGCGTCACCTTGCTTTGATGTAGACACCTGGAAAGTGATCCCTGGATTTGTTGTTAGCCTCAGGCATATGGTGTAGTTCACAACCCCTCGTCTGAGACACACTGACGTCAAACAATGAGACGAGGATGCAAAACATACACATGCACACACTGAGTCGCAAACAAAGGTTGCGCTCGAGCAAGCAAACAAAATGAAGAATGCTTGTGTCCAAAGCTCTCTGGGTGCAATCAGAATGAGCACTTCATTCGGTCAATCGCCGTGTGTCCTCTGTGTTTCTGCTGCATTCACACCTTTATATATTGGTGTGGTCATATGGCCTAGGATATATTTTAGTGCTAAATCTGACAAAACCATCTCTGCCAATAGATGAATCCAACAGCACAATGCAGAATGAAAAGTGAGGTAACAAAGAACCTCACAGTAGCAGCTAAAGCCTTAAAGGAATAATTGGAGCTGGTTTACGTCTGTGTTCAACATCATGCTAAATGCACCATGATTTGTGTATGATAGACTCATGAAACCTCTGATCTCCAAAAGAAACAACACTGCACACCTATAGTTTGCTAAAGAGCACTTTCACACTCCACCCCGCTACTGACTTTTGAATCTAATATTGAATTGTGTGGGAAGAACATGCTGCACTATGTCTGGTGTAAAAACGGAAATGAATACCAAAATGAAAACACTGTCGCAACGGTGAAGTTAAGTGGAGGAAGCATCGTGATTTTGGGTTTTGCATCTTTCAATCCTTCTTTTTCCATCAGCACTGTGGATGTTTAATGTGTGTGTTCAATAACAACATGAAAAATTATTGTGACAAGAGTCAAAACCGAGATCACTACCAGAAACAGCTGTTCCCCCAAACAAGACTAAGACCTTCATCATGCCTCATGTTTGTCTTTGTCAATTTGTTTGTCTTTTATAATGAATGAATGCATGTGTGTGTTTGTTGGTGGTTTGTAGTTTTTGGCTTGAGGATTACGGCAGCAAGATGAGGTGTGAGCAGAACATGGAAATGTGTCCTCAAAGAAAACTATGGGTGCGAACCACAGTTGACAGTACACTCACTCACCCTTGTTAAATATCAATTATAGGAAAAAATGTGGTTGTAAACAAGTTACCCGCCCCCCCCGTCCCGTGTTAAATGTCAAGTTTCCCTGTTGAGCGACAGAATTTCATAACTGGAAAAAATGCAGAGTCATTACCAAGAGAAAAACTGCTTCTTGTAACATGTCTGGCTTTGCAAAAACATGTTGCAAAATAGATAAAAAAAAAAAAACAATAAAGGAAAGCAGAGGCTTTTATTTGGCGTGGTTTGACTGTAAAGAGACACAACAAGCAAGATAACTCCTACATTCACATAGAGCACACACAAACACACAGTAACTTGCAATGAAAACATGAGAAGTGGAACAGCAAATCGTAGTTCTCTTTCTGACTGTTCTGAGTCCCAAGAGTCATCCTTTAACTATATGTATCAATAAGTTATCCAAAGGCTGAACTTACTCTATGTATTACACCTGTTTAGGTTTCGCTGATGTGTAGTTTACTAATCTATATTTTTCTGGTATTACTTAATTGCTAATTAAGCTAGCAATTAGCCACTAACTGTCTGAGGCTAATGTGTTGCTAATGCTACATTCACCCAGTGTCAGCAGAATGAAAAGACTGAGAAGGAGAAAAGTAGTTAATATCTGACGTGGTCTATCTGGCTGAAATTTTGCATTTATATACATGTGTTTGTGCATGTCATAACAGTGTGCGGGTATTTATTCCGGTTAAAGACAACAGAGAGTTTAGGTATAATTTCCAAAGTCCCCTCATGGTATTCTGAGCTGCGATGATGGAATAAGAGTGTGAAAGATTCTGTGTGCAATTAAAATGCAGCGATAATAGTCATTATGTAGTTATTTAGTGTATTAAAACTTCTACCAGTTGTTAGAGGCTGTGTTAAAACCTACTGATCCCCCTGATGCTCTTTATCACTTATTACTGTACACTTTTGTCTCACAGCTACATGTAATTACAGTTTAAACAACATGACGTATACAGGCCATAATACAGAGCTGAAGTGAAACCAGACCAGGTTCCACAAGTAAGAAAACCTCATTCAAAATCCCATTTGTAACTACATGATTAACCAAAATTCCAGCCTGTATCCAGTATGTCAGGTGGCTTGTTTCCTATGTTTAGATTAAGACAGTATAGACAGTTTTTTTTTTTTTTTTTTTAAAAAACAATCTAAAATAATTTTTATTCAATATTTCTGTTTTTAGCAGCCTTTAACAAACACCATTTCCCATAAGCTTGTTGCAGTTAGCTCAGACATGTCTCTAATAACAGCAGGACAGAGAGGATTAAATGCTGTAGATGTTTTCAGACAGCAGAGATTACAACTACAAAGTTGAAAAAAGAGAGTTCTGGTGAAAGAATGAATAAAAACAATTACAATAGTCATAAAAAATCTATAAAGGCTATGAAACCCCAGACTGGAATGAAACCTGAATCTAGTCGTGCCAAGGTTAATGTGAACATATGGTACTGTAAATGTTAGGTTAAGTGAGTGAAGAGATGTAAGATGTAATGTTTGACAGTAGAGCTTTATAGATAAATATCCCTCTCCGTCAATAACGAGATATGAGCTAATATGTTTCCTTATAACCACAACCCTGGTGGATGATATTACCAGAATATCTAACAGCACCCCTGAGAAATGCTGTCTTAAATCATTTAGGCAAATTTCTCTAATCCTCAAAACTCCACTCGCTTCAACGCAGCGTGATGAACGTCCCTCAATAGCGAGGATATCTCCTGAATTTGCAACATAATTCCTGGAGGTGAGAAGCTCTGTCCAGCGTGTTGTCAGTGATTGATGGTGGAATGGAAAGTCTTGCTTGGGGTTTTCCATCTTTTTCACAAACAGGGGATCTGTCTTCATGACGTGAATGAATGTGTGCACAAAATGCACATGTAGAGGCACGAGGAAATGAGGTTATATGCACATTTTAAAGCCTGCTTACATTTTGTTGTTGGTATTTTCGCAGAAACCAGCTACCTCTGTGGCATGTTGTTGTAAAAATACTCCACAATGCCAGAAACACTGAGAGAGGATAAGACAGCAAACAGCGTACACTTACTCTGGCATGTTCACATACACACAGTACATGCAAAAAGACACACACACACACACACACACACACACACACACACACACACACACACACACCTCTGCTCATTACCGTTCACTTCAAAGGCATTCCAGTGGTAAAACTCAACAGTATATCATGAAGCATCATGAAGTTGCAGTAACCACTGGCTCCACTTTGGCCTTCACAATGGAAAACACTTCACCTTTCTCTCTTTTTACCTCCACCATTAAAACATGAGACTAGCTCCTTGCATGTGTGTGTGTGTGTGTGTGTGTAAGCTGTGTAGTAATCACAGCGGGCCACTCAGGCCAAGTCAGCAAGTTTTCATTGTAGCGAAGCAATATAAAGCGTGATAAAGTGAAACGCTAGATGGTGGCAGCTGGTAATGTGAACAGCATGCATACATAGTAAATATGTTTAGTTATGCTTTTACTGTATGATGAAAATAAAAAAGCTGCATCACCTAAAAGTGAAACATTCCTGATCTAAATTGCATAGGAACTAAGGGGAAGTCATTACATTTGTTTCAGTGAGATGAGATGAGTCATCACTGTCACTTACTGTAACTTAGCTTAGATATAGCTGGACAGTTTTAAGTTGGACAAGTAAGAAACTGTCCATTGGAGACCTCGCCTACATATTGCAAGCTTGTTTTAAGGACATTTTCACTTTCACATGTTTCACGTCGCCATACACCATTATGTACATGACTCATTTGAATTTGCCAGCAGTACCTGTCCAATATGTGATGTCACTGTAGTGCAATGACTCACCCCGTGTGTAAAACTGCTGCATGTAGGTCTTTTTCTTTGTCTATACGGAGAACAGCTTTCCTCTAATCCCTTCAGGCTGCACAGAAATTGTCTATGTTTGAGTCTTTGTACTGCAAAGTAGAAATGGGTTCCATATTTTCCGCACTTAAGCAATTCAGGATTATTTTCTGCAAAATCCCATTCATTGGGCCACGCATTAAATGAAGGCTGAAGGTTGTTTGAGTCACAGTATATTAAGTGAATTCATATGACTGTGGGAGGGGTCTCATGGCGGCTGGGGGCTCTTTTGTATGATGCTTTTTCTATCTCCCAACATTTGCTGTCAGATTCTCGACCAATTGGAGGCAAAAATGAACCGATAATCAACCCAAAACGACGGAAAATAAGTTTCCAAAGCCACTAATGCAATATATATCGCTATATTCGTGTTTCTGCATTCAAATGTTATGAAGCCCCTTTTCCTCCAAGTAATGTAGCTGAGCGCTGACAGCTGACTAATGATCAGCTGTAGATAGTGCTGGTTCAGGCCACTGAGTTCATGTCAGCAGTCTGAGGTGTGACTGACACAAAAATGTCAGGCCTCAGGTGGTAAAGGTCAAAGAGGGGTCACTTATTTAACACACTTGGCTGTCTGAATATCATCAGGGATGGATATACAGCTGCAATCTACACAGGGATGCAACTTGTGTTGTTTTGAACACGTTTAATGGAAGTGATTTTCAGCTCAGTGACTGACTTCAGTGCAGATACTTTATATATGTTAGAGTGGCTGTGTGTTTTTTAAATAAATAATAATAAATAAATATGTAGTGGGTTGCTTTAACAATAGGGTGATAACAAATACAGGCGAACAAGTACATTGACTGCATGCTGTATAAAAGAGCTTTAATGTGGGTTGTTGCCATTGTTTCAGCTAAAAAAAAACAAAAAAAAAAAAACATATTTTCCCACTTACATTTGGTGGGATCATGCAGATTGTTTTGGTTTTGGTATGCCTCTGAGATTTCCATTTTCACAACAGCCTTTTGTTTGTGAGAAAGTAGTTCCAAGGAAAACTGGTCACAGTGAGTTCTGGGAAATTGTTTCTAGATAGAGATGCCGCTGTTTAATTTTTCACAATGTAGTTTATCAATGCCACGCAAACCACAAACCAAAATCCATTCATTCTGATTGAGGAAGGATGGGGGCAGATATGTCAGAGACTGATATCTCAAAACCTGCAGTTTAAATGGCTACTGTGAGGGTTATATGAGAAAATAGTCTTTGTAATTTGGGTGAACTAAGCCTTTAAGTTTATACCAGACAGGCAGAGCAGAAGGCCCATCCAAGGTTACAAGGACACAAGGACACAAATGCTATAGTAAACACATGTATCCACATACACACACGCTTCCAATCACACAATCCCAGAGGGAAAGTACTACTATTCCTTTTCTAAATCCTCCTGTAATGAAGAGAGACCGGCCTGATTCTGAACGGTAATCATCTGTTCTCTGCAGTCACTCAGCTCCCTCACTGATTACACCGGTTTGTGCTGAGCAGCAGAGCTGGAGGATTGGCTTTCATTTGGCTTTTGTGCTGTTTGGATCGGGAAGTCTGACGTGTGTGTGCTCACTTCTGTGTTTGTGTATTTGAGGTAATGGGTGATGATGAGACAATGACATGGAAGAGAGAGAAAATGAAGGGCTGTGAATGCAGCTTTTAACGACCGCTCCCATCTAAATGAACCGTATGAATATTAATTCCACTTGAATGGATGAAGATCATTCTGTCAATGGAGATGCTCACTAAATCATCTTATGTCCTGAGTACTGATTACTGTAGAGCCATTTCCAAGTGAATCAGACTGTGCTGTGTTATTCCAAGTGCTCGCTGAGCTCAGAACTGTAGGGAGATTTTCAGTAACACACACAGAGTCCAGACCAATCCAGTTAGATGTTTTATAATAATAAAATAAATGATATTACATGTGTAGTGTAATAATGGTTTTCATGCAGAGTTAGTGTTACTGTGATGATTGATTTTTTTGGGTCTCCGTTGCTCCCAGTGGAGTGTACTGGCTGCAATGTTCCTGCCAACAGACGAAACTTTACTCAGAACTAACAGCGGGATAAAAAAAAATAAAAGCAGAAAATAAGAAAATAGCCCTAATCATACATTAACATTTCCTCTAATGCCACTAACAGTTTATTATGAACTCCTCCAACCAGGACAAAATGTCTCACCTGACACTAAACTGTAAGCTACACCAGTTTGGTTTCATGTAGGGTTTGCATGTCAGGTTAGGGGCCATGTAAATATGGTATTGAGTGGGGAATTGTGCCACGATAATAACCACCAACACTATACCGTGAACACAGAAACATTTATATCTACAAACACACATACTGTACAGTTCAAGTAATTTCCCCCTATATTTATAATCAGTGATAATTGATTAATTAAAAGGTACCCTGTGGAGTTTCTGACTGCAAGTAGTGCTAAGGACAAATGTTTTGAAGAACTGGTCCCTGCATGATACACACTCAGATGCATGAGTAGGTGATGTACATTGTGCTAAGAAATGTAGCAAAGCACCAACAAAAGAACAAAAGGCAGGAAAGAAGAGTGCTTGCTGGCAAACATGGATGTCAATAATGCTGCTTTCAAAATATCCCATTTTACTTCCCTTGAGGGGGAAAATGCATTCAACATGTTTGTTAGACCACACAGTGTGTTTTAGTGAAAGATTGTAAATATAACTTTGTTTACAGGAAAACTCTGCGGTGGACCAGTTTAAGTTTAGTCTCTATGAAGTATCACAGTCCATGCGCGTAATTATTCATATGTTGTTTCACTTCAGAGTAGTTACCTTTATCACACAATTATGACATTATGCATGTTATGATTTTTTTTTCTGTTTTCTTGAGCTCTCAATACAACCCCAACTGCTGTCTCATGATCATTAGTTAAAGCCTGTGTGTGATGTGGTGAACTTTTCTCCTTCCAACGCACATCACCATAAATAAACATAAACTCACACACACACACACACACACACACACACACACACACACACACACACACACACACAGACACGCACACTAAACTTTAACTGCATCCGATCCGCCTGTTTCCGTCCACTGCCAAACAGTTTCCTGCCTCTCGCTGTAACTTACTGAAAAGTACCTGCTGGCTTCTTATTAGCTGCCAGCAAACAGCAGCTGAAACAGCGTGTTGCTGAACGGGAAACAGGTTCAAAACTACTTATTAGAGACACTTGACTTTCCCTCACTTTCTCCGAAGCCAGTCCCTCTCATTTTTACCTTTTCTCTCACCCCTCCTCTCCCTACATATTTCTTCACCAGAGCACATCTGCAACACCAACCTCTCTTCTGACTCCTCTTATATAACTAATAACTGTTTCCATGTGATGCTGACAGAGAGATGCCGGCAGATTTAAAGCCTGTTTCCCAAACTCTCTGTCACATTTGTTCTCCTAAGGCTAAACTGTCACTGAACGATTTATATACACTGTTAATTTACTGTGTCATCACTCACATTGATAAACTTTGTGCTTTCTGTGATCCTCCGAGTGGAGTGAGAAGAGACAGGCAACAGGGGAGAGGGCATAAATCAAGCCTGAAAAGTGAAGATCCACTGTATATATGTTATGTTACATGACACACACACACACACACACACACACACACACACACACACACACACACACACACACAGGGTTTGGCCACTATTCCAATTCTGACTTCACCAGGACAAAGTGCTCATCGGAGGGGGTTGCTGGTCCAACATAAACTCATCAGAACTGAGTCATGATGGCACTAACTTGACTGATTACAATGACCCTTCATAACAACACCGAAATCAGACTGGCAGCGATTAAATAAGAGCTGCTCATGGCCCCATTTTCCTCGACTGTTCTGGGAAAAGATTATTTGCCTTGAAGTTATTTTGAGTGAAAACACCCCATGGAGCTCTGCGATGGTTTTACCATCAGACCCCAGAGAGACACAACTGTGCCCTAGAGAGCCAAGACAATCTTTTAAATCCTGTTTTACTTGTTCATTGCTCTATTTAGAGAAGCCAACGAAGGGCTGGGAGCAATTCAGCAGAAACCACAGTGGAATGCAGTCTGTAAGGTGAAGTGTGTAGTTTGATGGCTGTAAATAAGTGAGGGTACAAGTGTACAGTAAGTTGTTTTCAAAGGTGCGGGGAGTCAGTTTTCCAGATAATAACAGCTCATCCCTACATTCCTTCCGTTCTTTCTTCCTATCTTATTTTCCTAGTGTGTTTCTTTTCTGTCTTAGCCTTTTTTTTTTTTTTTACTTACTTTACTGATTTTGTTTGGTTAAGTATGTATGTATGTATGTAAGTATGTATGTATATGAGTTTCACTAGGAACTTGAGACTTCTCCTGGAGACTTCAACCTTTGAAGTGATGAAAACTATCTATATTCCTAATGTCTGTCTGTGTCTCCTTCATGACGATTCTCATATTAATATGAAGTTGATACAACAGGGAAGGTTGTTTCCTGGTTTTACTGCTGCCAAGAAAACAGTCTTAAAATCTGAAAAACACAGACTGTCAAGGAGAAAAATGTGCAGGGGGTGGAGGCGTCCTGTTTTTCAAAAACCTCTCTGTTTGTTTGTATGAAAACAACTTAGTTATGCACACACATGAAACATTGTTTTTCTCAACTAATTATGGTACTATATTATTATATGTATAATTGGGCTTGTGTTTAAGTGTGTGTGTGTGTACCTGTGGCCTTCTCAGGGTTGTTACACATGAAGCAGAGCCAACCTCCCTCTTCCTCGCTGTATCCAAACAGGTCGAAGAAACGCACGTCCTCCAGCTGGATCTGAAGACTGTCCAGGTCCTGAGGAGAGAGGGAAAGACAACAGACAAAACAAATGAAATCACTGTGCATCACAAATATATCTAACTGTCCTATAATATATCCAATAATATATATTTATTTATTTTCCTACATAATACAGCCTACAGTAGGGCTCCGTTAAAATTTGTGTGATTGTGATTATATGATTAAGAAAATACATCACAGGTCTTCTTTGAGGGTTTCCTGTCATGAAAGTGTCACTACACATCCTTAGAGACAGCTGCCTTTCATCTCCAGCTCGAACAAAAATACTACATTTCAAATGGGCTTTTAACCAACAGCGCCACTTAAGAGCTGCGATACATCTATACAGTGTCACTGAAATGGATGCAAAAAGACAGATGAAAACTTGTGGCCCAACGCAGCTTTGCTCAGATTGCCGGCTGCTGCACTGAGGGCATAACTGCTGGCTGCTGTTTATTTATATTGTACACTTTGTCCTTCTCGTGTAGCGCACATACTCTCAACACTGTGCACTAGGAGACATTTCAAGGTTTTAAAGAGGTGCAACAAAGTGTTTTTGACAGCTGCTGACAGACCATGGATCAGAGACTTTTATATATGGATTTTACATAGATGACACTGATACATCAGCATCGATCCTGATCCTGATCCTGTGGACCTGCTGCGGACATCCCTGCTCTTTATTTTACACAACACACTGTGAGGACAGAGAGCAAACAGGGAAAAAGCAATGGGAATTTACAGAGGAGGTTTTGTTAGACTTAGACACAATCCCACATATACACTCAACTGTGCATCTGTGTGTGTGTGTGTGTGTGTGTGTGTGTGTGTGTGTGTGTGTGTGTGTGTGTGTGTGTGTGTGTGAGAATAAAAGGTAATGGAATCCTGGACCCCCATTAGAAATCCCTAAAGACCCCCTGCACATGGTAAGAGTTACAGTTCACTTTAAATAGACACAAACACACTTCAGTGAAACTTAAACCCTTGAGATAATACATATTTATCTTAGGCTTGTTTGGAGAAAAAAAGGACTGTTTAATGAGATGATGGATTACTGTCGTCAGTCTTCATGACAAAGACACAGTCTTATGCCTGTGAGTGTCCGCACTGTATTTACATATAACTTTGTATCTATATCTTCACCTAAGACCTACAGCATATCTCTGTGTGTGGGTGTCTTCATATGGTGATCGCTGTAATGTGGTTCATCCAAGTCTTTCTATTATGAGTTCACAGTTTAAATATCCTGTAAACGAACCTGTGCTCCATTATTAATCTGAACCCTGACCCTGCAGCAGTTCTTTCACAATTTCTGATGATCCCTTTAAGAAGAAGGGAAGTTTCTCAGACTCACACGAAAGGCCCTGAGGGAGCAGGATCTAAATGAATGTAAGAAAAACAGGTAGCTGTAACGGCTGAGCTGCTGGTGTGTTTGACCTTTTGACCCGTGCCCCCTTGATGTTAATGAGCAAGGATGTAAATGTGAGAGATGTTTTTTTAAGTGTGTATTCCCATTTGGACCACTGAAACCTGGACTACAATCCACATTTCATCGTGCGCACACACACACACACACACACACACACACACACACACACACACACACACAGTTCTGGCCATAAACAAACTCACATTTGATTGAAAGAGTAGCAGAGCATTTAGATTCATCCATACATCAGAGCTTTCTTTGTGTTGTTCCAACTGAAATAGTAGAGGTTAAAGGGCTTTGCCTGCGGATCCAGATAAACCAGGACCATGTGTGGCTGAGAGAGACAGACAACCGTGTGTTTACATGAACATTAATATTCTGATATGATTCAGAGCACCGCTTGGTCTTCAGGAGACACGACATGTTGCAAGAGAGAAAAAACAGGGTATGATTACTGGAAAATCCAGATAGTGTGTGAGAGAGAAATAAGCAGTCTGAAAATCCCAGTTTTGCTTAAGAATTAAATTGTACCTTCCAGTCTGAGGGTGTGTCAATTAAAAAGTTACTAGAGGCCAAAAAAATCTGATTCTCACAAGCCCTTCAGCTTTATACTGTTATAATAAATCACAGGAATACTCCTTTAGCTAGCTTTATCACAGCTACTTATACATTTATGCATCAATATTAACAATCTAATAATGTAATATACAACAGTAAATCACTCACAGGGGCCATTTTTACTTTGATACCTCTGGTGCATTTTGGCTGACAATACTTTTAATTAATATTTTGACTTGTAATGAAGTATTTTTATATTGTTGTACTGGCACTTTTACTCAATTAAAGGATCAGAATAATTACACCTCTGAATGGTGATGATGTTAGAGGAAAAAGTTTAATCCAGGATATTCATTCAGTAATGCAAAGGTTGTTATAGTCAAACTGTGCAACTGCCAATTGTGCCACCTGAGGCTGACAAAGTGGAAAAGCTCCCAACAGTTCCTTATTTAATAATTTTGGACTTTACGGTAATCTTCATCCCGATGAGTTTTGTTTTATAGAGACAATAAAAAGAGTGTTTTTTTGATTAGACAATCCAGTTCGTGCCTAAACAAATGCCAAGGTAATTAACATAACATTGTTTACTGCTTACAATGCAAAGCTGAATCTGAATCATCTATTCTCTAAAAAGCAACAAAGCAAAAGAAAAGATGGGAGTGGAAAGGCGATGAAAGACGGGTTGTGAGTCAGCTGTTGAGCAAAAATGTGAAAGAGTGAATACAGAGCCCAAATATGAGCACAGAAAAATGACTAAGATAGTACACATTTGTTTCTGGAGTCCTTTACCAGAAATCCTAACATCACAGTCTGGCTGACAGCCCATAATACACACAGAGCTGACAGCCCATAATGCACAGTAAATAAATTGTATATGGCTTGAATGAGCTTTTAAGGAAGAGAGGGCATGTTCACAGTGACAAATTTGCAGCCAGGCAACAGGTTAATGTGGACAGACACAACCCCATATCTGATTTATCAGGATCTGAGAGGTGGATTCAATAAAGACATGGAGAGACAAAGGCTGGATTATGTGAGTCTGAACATAATCCGTCTATCCTCATGTAACCCCTTCTTCGCTTTCAATACGCGCCCCTTTTCTCTTCCAACACTTCCCCCCATCTCTGTTTTTAGATCATAATTATAATTTGATCAAGATGCAAGACTGTAACATGACTGCATGACTGACTCTGACTGCAGGCTACAGCTGCAACAATGGACCGACGCACTGAAGCTGTAAAATATGCCAGTTTTGAGACATGAATTGCATTTTAAAAGCTTTAAAAAATAAATAAATAAAAAAAATAAATAAATTTAACTAATAAGGTGAAATAATTAAATGTTTTCCCATATGGTCTCCCTTTTGTAAATTAAAACCCTTAATAAAATGTTTATTCAGTATGAAAATAAACAGAATCTGGATTTATTCTACATTTATAAAAGGTGAAAAAATTCTCAGCCCTTTTTTCTCCTGTCCACTTCACATTCTTTAAAATTGTCACACATACAAAATAAAAGGAGAGGAGATGAGAAGAAGAGGGGAGAAGAAGAGGGGAGAGGAGGAGAGGAGATGTTTTTGGAAAGACAGGGAGAAACGCAGTGGGAAGTGGAGTCAGGAGGAGAAGGAGAGGGAAGGGGCGTGTACACCTGGAGAAAGGCAAGTGGATGAGAAGTAGGAATGTCTCAAAGGGATGAAGACGGATAAACAAGAGGCAGGCTTTATTTATGTCTGTCGTGACAGTCTTTCAGGATGTAGATGTATGTGATCCTTTAAGTACTTCTGCTCCTTCAGCTTTGGCTTTCTTCTCTCCTTACTTCCCCTAAAATATCTTTATCTAATCTCTGCCTCAGCCCTGTCTTTAGCTTTATTCTATCTCTTGGTTTTCAGCCTCCATCCTTCCTCCTCTTTCTCCACCGAACTTTATCTCCACAACAGTTGTATCAACAGACGCTCTCCTGCTAGGCAAAAGAAGGAAAAAAGGTGAAACAACACTTGTAAAGTATCTCCTCAGTCTCAGGCTTCAACTTTGCTCAGTCTCTCATCATATCTCATGGCATGTCTTCCCTCTTTTCCTTTTTCACTTCCTCTTCTCTCTCACTACATCCTTTTCTCTGCAACAATTACTTACAAAGTCTATGTTATCCTGCATTTTCGCAATTCACAACTGAATGTCTTCTTACAACGCAGCACTTGATTAGAGGTCCTTTCCTCTCCTTGAACGGCCTTGATCCTCTTCAGTTATCCTTTTTCTTCACATCTCTCAGACCTTCCTCTCTCCCCATTACATCCCAGGTTATCCCTCTTTTCTTATCCTCTCCATCCCTCTCATCTTCCCACACACCAGCTTTCGATTATCTCTGTGTCATAAAACTACTAAACTGAGTTGTCAGAGGCCATACTTAAGTCCCTCTTAAATCTCTGAAGCATCATAAAGCCTTATAGTCTCCCTTTAAATCTCACTGTCAGTACAGATATAATCAGTAACCTCTTCAGTCTCATATATGTAATGGCTTTCCGCCCTTCGCATCTCGTCTCTCCTCATTTTCCACTACATGTGTTTCTGATTGGCTGACGATGACGGGAGTGAAGCTGTAGGTCTGATGGAGACAAAGAGAAAGAAAGCAGAGAGGAAATGCAGTGCATATGGATGAAGGGAAAGGTTCTTCCTCTCTCCTGTTAAATCTCATCCTCTTTTTTTCTGTGGTTTATCTTGGTGCTCACTGAAAAATGAGATGATGAATGAACTCATTTTAAAGCAAAAAGAAACATTCAAATTTACTCTTTTTCTAGCCTGTATACTTGGCAGGTCTGTTGGGTACTGGTGGCAGTATCAGTGCCAAAACTAACTATATTAAGCCGACTGGGTCCATACATCACTGATCCACCTACAGTTTTATGTTCTGCTCATTTAATATGCAGCAGTAAAGTAACACACATAAAGCTACTGCTACAAGGTCACCACTTCCTGGAGGAGCTACAATGTTTAGCAGGTCAGTTATGGTCGAGAATTGCAAGTTGTTATGAGGTTGATGCAATGTAATGACGCAGTTTCATGGACCTTCTAAACAATAAACATACAAGTTTCACAAGCCATAAAACCTTTCTGGTGTATAAATGTCTCCACTTTTGGTTATGGAGCTATTTGTAAGTTTTTTTCCGCTATTGCTACGCAGCCAGCGTTAGCATTAACAGCTGTTTACTTACCAGTCTATAAGAAAAATGTTGCAAGTTCAGCATCAAACTTCATTCCTTTACTCACCAAGAGCTGTCTCCAGCGGCGGAGAGCAGCGCAAATGTTAACTCTTGTCTCACGTCTTTTTTTCATTCTTTCTCCAATCTGCCCTGAAGACGTATAGCGCTGCTCAGAGGGTGTATTATAACCTCTTGTATTATAAGGATCAAAAAGATGGCTGAAGCTCTTGTCAAATAACAATACCCACCATTAAGTAAGAAACCAAGTTCAGCTTCAGAGAAAACTTCCAAATATCCCCTTTAAGCATGGTTGTATGTATGTTAGAGAGAGGGATTGAAACAGTAGACCTCTACATGAACTGCATATGTGTTTGGTTTTATGTGAATGAGACTGAATCTGTGTACGTGTGTATGTGTTGGTATGCTCAGGGCCCCATATGGTAACCATAGCTGGTTCATCTCATTGCAGCCACAACACACATTCAGAGAAAGACGAACGACAGCTGTATTTTCTTTGGGAGTTCCAATTATTTCCTAACGACCACTTAGCTAGTCACATTATGAAGGGACAGCACGAGGAACACCACCCACATCCACCTACTTACAAAAACAGACACTGAAATAGGCACGTGTGTCCACATGAACACACACCCACCCACCCACACACACTGCTTCAGTAAAGCTTTCTCTCTTTCACTCAATCTTTCACACACACACACACACACACACACACACACACACACACACACACACACACACACACACACACACATGATAAAGCGGAGGCCTTGTATACAAAAATGTCCACTTAGTGCGTTCCATATTTAAACAAAGTGGATGTTGAACTTTGGCACTTAATTATCTTGGAGTTTCTCTTTTTTTACTACCGATGACTTCATCCTCTCTGCTGGAGAAAGATAGCTTTTAGGAGGAAGCAGCATGTGCGCACACACACATACCAAGACACAAACATACAGTATACACACACACACAGTGGACCAGTACCTTCCTGTGTGGGGTGACGTGCTGTGTCATAGCCATGGGAAAACTGTGAGCTCCTTTTAGCTGAGTCTTCTCCCAAAGGGAAGCCAGTCTCTGGACACACTCGTCCCTGGAGCACAGAGGGACACTGGACTTACTCTGGTTGAGGAGGAAAACAAAAAAATTAAGACAAAACATAAATATGATCAGGAGAGAGTACGGGGAGAGATGTGGGCAAGACAGAGAAAAAAAGGTTGTCAAACAAAGCTGGTCTTGTTTTACATACAACAGATGCAACCTCTTTTTACATTCAAGGATACTTTTCACATATGAGAGTTTTTGAACAAACATATTTCAAGCTTATATTTACTCCTGTCAAAAGGACATCAAAATTGTTAGTGGGAACTCTTCTCTGCAATTTAACACAACTACAGTGATCATAAAATTAAAGAGGCATCCAAACTACATTCAAAGATGTAATTTAATAAAATGAAAAGTTAGATAGTCTTAAAAAGGTGTTTTATATATGAATATCTGGGTGCACCTGTAGTTGCAGCAGCATGATGTGAATCCAAAGATGAGGCTGTCGGCTGCTCAGGTTGAAGCAGGACTTGGCGTACAGGCAGTAGTGGCCCTTCAGTGGACAAGAGAACGACAGCTTGGCCACACAGCCTCGATTTGAATCTGTCACACACACACACACACACACACACACACAAAAGAGTGAAACTGATAAAGCTATTCATTTTTAATAGTTGCACAGCTGAAACTGGAATTCACAAGCTCAACCACTAATTAGCTCTCTGTGCATGTTTCTCTGTGTCTCTTGCACATATGGACTTGTGCAACCATGGGAACATATCTACAGAGTGATTCATAGCATGCAAGGACAGTGTATCTTGTAGTCATCAGAAAACGTCCTGTCCTCCCACCACCACCTCCCACAAACCTCCACCTCTCCGCCAAGGAGAAGGAACCACTCAACGGTTTCTGTGTGAAAACAGCTACTACATCAGAATGGTGATCGAAGTAAAATAATGGTTTACTTTTTTCATTTTAGTATTTCATTTCTATTTTCTTTATTATCTTATGTCATGTACAAAAATAAAAGAATAAGGAGATTTAAAAATGAATTACGTGAAACAGTCTTTTAAAGAAATGATTAGATATTTTTGGATGGAACGTAACAGCAGGGCGAGTGCTACAAACAGCACCTGACACTAGACAAAATGCAAATTGCCTACGATGTGGTCGAGCCGTATACAGAAAGGAATCAAATTATTCCCTTAACCTGGCACTCACTCTCTACTCAGATAATTATAAAAACTCTATGACTATGTTGAATAACTGCTACAAGTTTTAATGACAAAGTGAAACCATCTACGCTTCAGGTGACTGGTGTGTTTCAAAATGATTTATAGCAAAGCTTAACCTTCATTTGTTATTCAGCAAAAACAGTCTTACATGTCAAAGAATTCTCCGGCTTCGATAACACATTATATAACAGATCTGTACCTTCCTCATCTGTTCACTGCACTGCATGGAGGCAGTGAACAGATGTCTTAAAAAAAACTAAATTATCTCAATTGATATGTAAGTAAAAAGGAGAAACTAAATTTAAAACAACACATATTTGTGTTTCTAGAGTTTGTTTGTATCTGATAGGTGGTGACGCTGTTTGTTTTTTGTGTCAACATCTGTGTGTGTGTGTGTGTGTGTGTGTGTGTGTGTGTGTGTGTGTGTGTGTGTGTGTGTGTATGTGTGTAGCTGTTTGGACAGAGCAGAAATGTTCATGTGCACTCTTCTGTGTAATCCTGGTCCACCGAGGCAGCGGGTCAGCAGCTCATCTGTAGGTCAGCCAGCAGCATGATGACATCATCCAGCTGAGACCCCCTGTGACATCATATCCTAAGTGCCTCAGGGTTGATTGTCATTAAGAGACTTAATACTAAGAGAGCAAATGCAAAGCACCAATTATGGGATGAGAAATGGAGCATGTGTTCATGTGTGAGGCCAAAGGTGGAGTTTGTTATTTTTTTTGTCATGTTTCCTGCTTTGAGTGTGTGCATACGTGTGCGTAAATGTATGTGTGTTTTTGCCATATGACTCCTGGCTGCCTCTCAGATAAAATGACATTAAGGCCAAAGGCGGAGCAACAACATCCCCACCTGTCAATCAAAATATCATCACCTCTCACACACACGAGTCATGTCATATTTTAACCGGGTGCTGTGTGCCTGCATGTGTGTGTGTGCGCGTGTGTGATCTTTGTCTGTTCTTAATATGTTCAAAAGAATATAGGTGGAGCTCACTGCTGCAGATGGCTCAAAGGACTACAGAGAGGAATGTACTGTCCGATTGCATATTTATGAGTGTGTTATTTACAGTGTGCACTGATGTGTATTGTTGAATTTGCTCTTGTGAACGCCTGCACATAAACAACAAGTGTGTTCAACAGAGTTCTTGTTGCCCAGCTCAATGTATTTTATGTCTAAATGTGTCTGTTTGATGTATCTGTACATATACAATGTAGAAAACAAAATTATCCATCAGTTTGGGAGGAGCTGGATCAAGTAAAACAAAAAATCTGATTCAATATGGGGAAGGTGCTGACAGGCGCTGCTTAGAGATGGCAATGAAGTCTTAACTCAAGTGAAGCAAATCAAAATGAGAAATGGAAAATAAGCAGAAATCATTAGACATGAATGAAAATAAAATATCAAATCCTTGAGTATGAGAAGATTCAGAGGGGAAACACAAAAACGGATTACAAAGTTTTAGAAAATGGATTAGATTAGTTTGGAGACGTAAGAGGGTTTTCATTTCATAGTTTTGCAAATGAACTGCTTGACCCCTTGTCTGTCCAAGATCTCCCTTAGGTGTTCAGTTGGGTTGGGATCTGGTGACTGTGAAGGCCACAGCATATGATTCACATCGTTTCCATACCCATCAAACCACTCAGTGACCCCTCGTGCCCTGTGGATGGGGGCTTTGTCATTCAGTTTCTCCATTTTAATTTGTCACCCGTCCGTATATACTTCATGGATACTACACATGTATGCACAACATTCATCTGTTTTTACTTAAACCTGACTATGTTGTATAGATGTAACTGAATACAACGACCCTGCCCACCTCAAAACAAATCTTTGCCTCTTTGCCTATACCTTGATTAATTTTTCCATTAACAAACTAGCTCCATGACAGTGCCCCACAGGGTCTGGCTCACAGTCTCTACGTTACAGTACATTCTTTCACTCCAGATTAAGAAGAAGTACAAGTCAAGGTCTGAAGGTCTGGAGCTGAATTAGATCCTATGAAAAGTCTAAAACAGCCTGATATAGCTTATTTCTCTGTGCCATAGAGCTCCAACAACTTCAATTACATTTTTATTTATATAGGTCTAAATAACAACAGAAGTTATCTCAAGGCACTTTTCAAACAGAGCGGGTCTAGACTTTAGTCTTTATAACACTGATTACAGAGACCCAACAATTCCCACCATGAGCAAGCAGCTGGCGACAGTGGTGAGGAAAAACTACCTTTTAAGAGGCAGAAACCTCGAGCAGAACCAGGATTAACCTGTCAAAAAACTATAAACTGTAAACTATAAAACACAATAGTGAGCTGCACCATCACATGAGCGATAGTTCATATCGAGTTGATCCCACATACACTGTCCTGCTGCCAGAAATACTCGCTATCTAACCAAATCCGCAGCTGAAAGACCATTTACTCCCATTTGAGTCACATTTGTTAAAAAGTACACTGAAAAGATGCTAAATTAAGTTATTTGACATTTTTTGTTAAAAAATGTGACTTATACTTTTAAATATTTATTTCCTTAGTGGGAACAGATGAGCTTGGGACTGAGAGCCACGGACAGAGTAAGGAAATCAGAAAATAGTGGAGTCGATATTGTTCCTCTTGGTGTTTTCACTGGATGTGTTGACAGTAAGAAACGTTCTCATGCATTGTGTTTGTTTTTTTCACAGCATGTAAACCCGTGGATGGGGTCAGTGTGGGACATAAAGTATTGCAGTAAGAAAAGTATTGTGCCTTGTTTGTGTGTGTATGCGTGTGTGTGTGCTCCTCTGTTTGAATGTATTAACAATAATCATTCCCATCTGGTCTTTAACATCAAAGACTCCATCTAAGTCTGTATTAAGGACTAACAGTCCTGGGGGAGATAAAAATAAATGCAAAACGTAAAAAAACAAAGCTGTGCTCTTCAGAAATTAAACTGCTGTCGTTTGGGTCATAACTGTAGTTATGTATTTAGTAACTGTAAGATGTTCAGCAGGAAAATCACACAATCCTCTTCACTAGCATGGAATATAAAAAGCACACAAAAAGTAAGGTGTCTCTGAAATGCAACAGGTATTCAGGACTGTAACTAATACTGTGGTAGGAGGAGAAAAATCCCACACATATACCCGATGAGATAGGATTAAAGTCACTGATCAGCACAGACAATATTAAAATCAAAATACTCCCTTTGGAGAAATAAACCTCTGTCCTATTGGAGCTTAAGAAAAACTTATCAACTGACTGACTACTGACTGCTGTGATAGGCTGCATCAGCTTGTGTGTGTCTGTGGGATAGTGAGTGAAAGTGGGAGGGAGGCAGGAGACGAGGAGGTTTATTCATGATGCTGCATCATTAATCAACCCCAGCCGCCACATCTGACTGTAATCTCATTCAGGTTCAGCAGGTTACACAAACTGCCTCTCTCTGTGTACTTACCTCTCTGTGTTTACTGCATAGACCAATAACACTGTCATCAAATGATTTTTAGTGCTGCTCTCAAAGAACAAATGAACTGACAAAGCTGTTCATATTACCTTCTATCACACACTGATCTGGTGTGGGGATCTGCTGCACCATGTCTTTACAGAACTCTTTGATTGTCTCCATATTGTCTCTTAAATGGATGAAGAGTCTGTCAGCTTCGCCCTGCTCCTGCTTCTCTCCATCCTTCTCTCTGCTTTCACCTCTCTCTGCCTCTTTGACCCCTCTGTCCGGGGCAGCGGTGATGGGGAGGGGGCCGTCACCGGTCGGTTTCCTGTCTGTAGGTGGTGCTTCCTGGTTTTCTGAGTGCCGATTAGGCAAAGTATTGTTGGACGAGATGTTGTCTGGACACAGCTCCACTCCGTCACCGTCCTCCCCGGTGTCTGAGTTGATGGAGCGTGAGCGCACAGCGTGGAGAGCCAAGCTCTTTGACCTGAAAGAGAAATAAAACAGTTAGTTAGTCCTACAGCACTGAAGGATCTGGACAATTCAAAGACTGTCTGCTTCCTCCACACTGAGATTTGTGTGTTTTTGACACCTTGCAGGAAAGGGTTGGTTTGGCTCCAGGGCTCTGCGGGGAAAGCACTGAAGCAAAAAGCTATGAGGGGATATTATTGACAGTCATTTTCTAACAATTAAGAAAAGAATATGAAACAGAAAATGGCAGGAGAACTGTGGTCTTAAGCATGTTTTTAATAGAGATACTGAAAGTTTGTAATCAGTGTGTGTTGTAAAAACACAGCTGTCTTTACCTCTTCACCATTGTTTATGTTCTTGTTAAGCAATCATTTCATCATACCTTTAAATTTATGGTTAATTTGTTCAGTTACGTTTCTTTAGACAGGCTTGACCATAACCAGTGACACAGAGTAAAGTCTTCTTGGCTCAAGGGATCTCTGGATAATTTGATATGAAATCAATGGAATCATCTGGACTACACATGTGTCAGTGATAACAATCCTACATAAAAAAGAAATGTTTACGAGTCAGTCAGATAGAAGCAGATTCTCAGTCAGGGCCATGTCAATGTAACGAACAAACAGACCTGTTGAATCTCATGTCTCGTTTCTCCTCCCTGATGGCTTGGCTCAGGCTGTAGCATCGCAGGGAGGCAGGAGAGTCCTCCTCCACCTCCTCCACCTCCTCCTCTCCCGTCTCTACTCCCATTTTCTCCTCGAACGGGTCCGACCCTCCTCCTCCTCCCCCACCTCCTCCTTTTCCTCCCCCTGGAAGAGATGCACGGGGAGATGGTGGGCATGCCTCGTCCGCCCTGTAGCACACAAACACAGACACAGGAGCAAACGGTTGGATGGCAGGAGGTAGGCACGTGAGATGAAGCCGGACAGACACATTTGGATGGATTTCAGCAGCCTCACCTCCCCCCGTTCCTGCCATTCTGCTTAGTTTTTCTGTCATTCTCACTTTCTCATGACAACTGGCTCTATGCCTGTGTCTTTCACCCACTGTTTCCCCCCGCCTCCCTCTCTTGCAAGCTAAATCTCACCTTCTCCCTTCTCTTCTGCTGATAACCTCTTCCTGTCCCTGTTTCATTTTTCCACATGTGGCCTTCATAACTTCATCAAACGTTCCACTTGTTTGCTGACAGAGGACTTCCAACTGTCCCATTGTTGTTTTCCTTCTGTCTTCACCCCCTGCTCTGTCACTAATAAACAATCCTGCCTCTCTCAACCCCTCATTCCCTCTATCTTTCGTCCAGAAGACCCCAAGCAAAGCGTTTGGAAGCCTCCAATCCTGAACACAATGTTCTTATTTCGAAGAGAGCTGCATGTGTCACTCCCACACTGTAGCCAGATGAATCCCAGTCAACTTATGCACATTAACATGCAAACACGCAAACACACACACACACACACACACACACACACACACACACAAAATGATGTGCTTGCATTTTGAAGCACGTTTCATTTCCTGCAAATAGCAATTATGTATGAAAGAAGTCACTGGAGAACAGAATCGGATATGGAGAATTACAAAGAAAACATTTTAATTGTCTATAAATAATAACAGCCCAGAGGTTTTAGTAACACAAATCAGTTTAATGTGTGGGCTTAATATGTGTATTGGATTCGAGCAAGTTTCAAAACTCTTGACTACTCTCTGTGACATGCAAATAAATGTTTTCTTTTACTTGATAATTATGCAATGTGCTTCATCTACACTGAAAAAAATTCAGCAATCATACATTAGGGCTTACACAAGAACCAATAAAAATATGACCAAGAACGTTGTTAATGATTTGCTAATGAATCTCTAGGGGTCTGCAGTAGTTTGTTGCAATATGTGTACAAAACGCAAAGTATTCACTTAAACATCCCAATTCAAGTTCTTTGTTCTGAATGGGAAACAATTGCGGATTCCCAGAAACATCAATTCATTTCTGTTTATGGATATTTCTTCATGACAGATTCGATGTATTAAGCCTGAGTCACTATCATTCGTATTGTGAAATCCAAACACTACACAGGCACAAATTAAGCAATTGAGAGCACACTGAGAGCAAATCATACTGTGAGGTGCCCCCAACGCCAGCCAGCTGAGCCCATAGTGGTGGCTGTTGCTCTATGGATCAAATGTGTTTCAAGGAATAGTATATAGATGGATATAAAACGCCTGTAAGTCTATGTTAGCATGACTCTCCCAACCTGCAGCGCGTGGCCATGCTCTCCTCCAGCCGTCCGCCCAACAGTCTGGCCATAGCCGTAAAAGAGTTGCTCATCCTGTAGATGTCTTTCCCGCAGCCTCCCAGTAAAGACGGGTAACGGTCAGTGAGAGCTCTGATCTCCAGCAGCAGCGTGTGGTGGAAGCTGTGCTCCATGCTGCCCAGAAGGGACACCAGGTAGACCAACGAGCTGTGAGCGTGAGTCTGGAGAAAGGAGACAACGCAGAGAGAGAGAGAGAGAGAGAGAGAGAGGGAGAGAGACATTAAAATCATAATATCTTGTGTTGTGATCCATGCTGGCACTGGCATGGTGTCATGACAAACAACAATAAATCATGACAAACAATAATAAATACAATAACATGCAGATGGCTCTAAGAGACTAAGAGAATATCTTCTTCTTTTCCCAATCGCATTACACACACACACACACACACACACACACACACACACACACACACACACACACACTTTTCATCATTCTCATCCTGCTTTTTGTATAAACTGTATACGAACATATACAACCTGCTCAGCTTTGACACAGAATAATATGCAGCAACATTCTCTTGTGGATGTTTGTTGTCCTCTCCCAGGAAAAGTCAAACCTCTTTTTTATAGGTTCTGGTTTCTGTCATAGGCAATAATCATAACTAATATAGTCATGTAAATACAGCATGTACTTTCACTTAATCACTATTTAAACTGCAGGGTTATAACCTTGCCCATATTGGATCCTGGTCCATTATTAACAAAAAAACAGTCATGACTTCAATGGGTGTAAATCAGTAAACACAAAAACCATTGTGATAACAGATGAACAAAGGTGACATGATTCAGTAACAGCTCTCTTGCAGTGTTTTAGGGCAGAACTGAAGCCAAATAAACCCCCCATCTGTGGACAAGAACAAAACCAGGATTTTTTCAAACTTAAGTCTCTAAGCTTGTAAAAACATGGGCTAAAAAAATGAGAGCTTTAAAGTACCCCCGTCTCCTCCTCCGACTGAGACAAACTGTGAGTGATTGATGGAGGGACAGAAAGACGGACAGAGCCAACCTGTGCTCGCAGAGCTCAAGCACACCTTGTAACGAGGAGAGAAGAATGCAGTTACTGCACAGTTTGGGCATGTTTCACAAGCTCTCTCTGTAGGATACTAAATTTATATGTGGAAGCTAAAACTGCCAGAGAAGGTAGAACTTGACCTTATACTGTAATAAAATGCCAAGCAAGCATTTAGGAGTTTCTGAGCTCCAAAACAAAAATGAAACAGGAGCGTGCCTTGAGCGCAGGCTACAGGTACAAAGACTTCACTAAGATTCGTGCTACCTCTGCCCTACGGTTCCCGCTTTTATTGTCGAGATGATTTCACTTTTTAAGGACTCACCACAATACTTCCAAACATTACAGCATAAACAGAACTTGCATCATTTACAGTTTGCAAGAGACACATTTTACTGTGATATTATCAAAAGCCTGCCAGGTCATGAACGCCTCCTTAATCATTGAATGTCACAGATCGTGTTTAAACTGTCTGGAAAAGTGACTTGGCCTTGATTTGATGTCCTAATCAAAATCATTGGTTTGGCTCATGACTAGAAAGCAAGTGTAAAATCTACAAACTAACTACAAACTGTTTACTTTTAATTATGAGTTTCCATATTTTCCAAAAAATGATGGCAGAGGAGCTGATACTCCCCCAAGGTGCCAATCTGACAGGACAGATACGGATCTGGAGAAAGAGATCAGTTCTTTCTGCCTCATGCATGCACAAATACACACATACACACACACATAAACACATCCTCCGAGAAAGACACAACTTGGGCTCATTCATTTCCATCACTCCATAATCATAACTCCTACAACCATGGGGGCCAAAATCCTCTGGCACTAGCACATATGCGTAAGTGTTAGTGATATCTTCATTTGAATGTTGGATGATTCAGACTTTAAAGAAGAAAAACAAAAGGAAAACACTACACTGGTCCAGTGACAAGCCAAATCTTCTCTCTGCACAATGACCTGTTTTCTTTTTCATCTTTCTTTCCTTGTTTGCTCGGTCGCTTAGTTTCCCCTGATTGTCCATCAGCACACTGATCTCTCTGCTCCCTTTGGAGCTGCAATCTGCTACTAAACCACCAACTCCCTCCATAAGAAGGCCCATAGAGGTACTGAATGTATTTTCTTTCCCAGAGAGCAGTATTATCCTTCATTTCAGATAATACAGTTCGTCTATCATTACCACCATCCTGTATGCCCTATACTTAAAACATACAGACTGATGTGTACAAGTGTCTACACTGTACTATAAAGTTTTAGCAAGGACAATTTGCATATCAGAAAAAAAAAAAAATTCAAGAGAGATGACCACTACTGGCGTTGACATGTTCAAATCACAGCTGCTTGGCATATTCTGTCATTTGACCCTCCCAATAGGTTTTATAGGCCTGAAGAAATAAAATTATGCAGCATTGCAGAGGAAAATATAGTAGACAAGAGACATATCTGAAAAAATAAACTAATTTAATTATTTTGTTCCCCTCCTCCTTATTTTTTCTAACTTGTTGATCACTTAGATCTATCTTGTGAGCCAAAGGTTGACAAATCATTTCTATATAAAAGGTATTTGTTTAGGAATTTAACTTTTATTTTGGCTTGTAAACTTGATGGTGATTTTGCTGGTTGGTACTGAAAGGTGTTTTGATGTTAACATAGAGAAAATACAGAATAAAAAATATGAGATAGACTTCCAAATCCAAAGCAATTCATGATCACCACTAACAACAGCCTCGAAAATTACCCTAGAGGTGGATCCACACGCAAATAAAAATAGTTCACTTTATCGGGAATATTTCCTATACACGACAGATGGACTGGACAGCATTATACAGTGTACAGGGGTTTCTTTCACTCAGAGATCTTTGATGAAAATTGTGATATATTGTGATCTAACAAGCAATAAGCTCAGAAACATAATATAGACCAACTCCCATCGGGAGGTAAAGGAAGCCAAAGAGAGTGTGTTGTGCAATCCGGTTAGAGTCAAGTACAAATGCATCCCAGTGAGAATATGTGCATGTGTGTGTGCGTGTGCATGTAGGGCACAAACACGAGCCCACAGGAGGCACTCTCCACTGCCATCGCCAGGGGGCCTCTGCAGAGGCATTTCCCAGAAAAACGGGGGTTATTTTCCAAATGGTTCCAATGTGAAGAAAGACAGGACACTGAGGTCCGACCAACTGTGTGTGTGCGTGTGCATGAGTATGTGTGTGTATTTGTGTGTGTGCTGCAGTTGGGCTGGCAGGTTTTTTGACAAGAAGATTGAGGAGGAAGGGAGCTTTTGGAGGAAAGGTTGCTCTGGAGTAATAGAGAACTTTATTATGGTTTCCAGCTCCATGATTTCTGTGTCTGTGTCTGTCTACAGTATCTGTGTATATGTGTGTGTACGTGCACGTGTGGACGGGGTGCATGTCATCTAGAGGCTGTCGTGATGTATTTTCCCATTTCCGTTAATTTCCCCAAATTGTCGTTAAACTGCCTTAAATGGACCCAGAGGTAAAGAGAGAGTGGGAACCCTCACCCTGTCCTGCTGTCACCTTCATTACTCTGCACACACCCATTTCAGAGTGACTGTAATCTGTGACTTTATCCTACCTGTCATTATAAGGGCTGCATGGACAACCAACTGCACAACACAAGTTACCAGATATTTCTCATGCACTATTCTCATATGCCAGGGATGCTGACCCGATGAGGGTGCAGATGCTGTGATGCACGCACTCTACACTGTCTGGTGTATGTCTTGTATCATCATTGACTCCAAGTCTTCTGCCCTTTTAGCTTTGCAAGCGTTTACTGTGTTGCTATGTAACACAGACTCAGTTTTTTCAAGCGTGGCCAACAAAAGGATTTCTTCAGAACCACTTTCAGATGGGAAAGAAAGATAATATAAACAAAGGAATTAGGAGTTTTTAATTTAAAATCCTCAGATGAACAAGACTAATGCTGTGTCTCAAATTGGATACTTCTGTTAGTACACTCCCATGCAGTACAAATCGAAGTCAAATCAAAGGAAATGACGATCGCAACATGTGACCGCAACTGTCACCCGACTGCTCGACTTGAACATGATTGTTTTACTTTTCCGTGTCATATACAACATGGGAATTAAGCTGCCATCTGCGCCGATGACATGCCAGTCGCCATTTTCACAAGTTTGAAAATATGTTGGTGGTCCCTCCCCTTCCACTCCATAGCCAAGATGGCGATCGTTGAGGGTGAGAAGTGTCAATCATTTTACACTCAATTTTTGTGTGTGTTTTGAGACACCGTACGGGTACTTATAGTGCATTGCATGTTGCCATAGTTGTCAATGTGAACTCACTTATTAAATAGCAAGCGTGAGTATGGAATTCTGCAAATTGAGAAACAACATTAGAGTCTACAGCTAATGCTAGCAGCTCTGTGAGACTGTACCAACACACAGTGGACGTTTGAGTTTAAAGTTAATGTTATAATTCTGCCATGCTCATACTGACAGTGCTAACATGCTAGTGTTTCAATTTTTTTTTACTATTTTGGTTTAGCATGTTAGCATTTTTATATTTTCTAATTAGCACTAAACACAATGTACAGCTGAGGCTGTTGAAATGTCATTAGTTTTGCAGGTGTTTGGTCATTATAGCACTAGATGAAAAGTCAGATGATCACCAAAGTTTTTACAACCCATCCTGAGAGGGGCATGGTTGTCTGCAGCTAAATTTATGGTAATTCATCCATTAACTGTCAAGACATTTCACTGAAAACCACAAACGTCAACCTGAAATGTAGTCCTACACCACGCTTCAGAATTAAAGATGCTTCACCAGCTGGTGGTGCTAGAGAAAAAGTCAGATGATCGCCAAAGCATTAAGATTCATCATCTGAGCACCATGAATGTCTGTGCAAAATTGCATGGCAATTCATCAAAGGGCTGTTGAAATATTTCAGTCTGCACTGAAGTGGCAGGCTGACTAACCGACTTAGTGTCTAAAAATGAGTGTGGACTTGGTTCAGTTTTTTTTCTCCTCAGAGAAACAGAGTCAGACAGCTAATAAGACAAGACTTAATGACTAAGCCTCTGTGTGCACGTGTCTTTCTGAATAACGTCCCCATCAGTCGGAGGCAGTGCCACCTTGCAGTTCGTCAGGCTAATTAACCTGTAATGAGCAGCTCGACTGTTTTAGCATAGGGCTACGGTCACAGTCGGTCATGGCTGAAACAACACTTTTGTCTCAAGAGAAGTACTATTAGGGAGCAAACGAGCAACCAAGTCTGCAGGACAGCCAAGTATCTAACCATGGGTTGGCCCAAATGAGGCTTATGGGACACATTTAGCCCCATTTGAAAAAAATTTTGATATCCTTAATCTTCCACATAGTGTAGATACTGTATTAGCAGTACTAGTAGGAGTTGTGGCCATATAAGTTGTATTCTGAGATATAAAAGCCTTTCCTTCATCAGATTAGTGCTAATTAAAAAAAAACTTAATGCACCTATAGTAATGGACAGAGTGCGGGTGAATAACACATAATAGCACATTCTGAAACTCACCTGGTGGATTCACTTAATATCCTTATAATACACAATTTATACTGCACAATTTAAAGCAGCATTTTCATACATATGCAGCTAAACTGCTGTTATTCATTTTTTGGTTCTCCCTTTGTCAGCAGAAGTGAAACAAAGTACCTTTCCCGAGGTTAATGTTCCCTTAAATTGTGTTATGGCTGCTCCATTAGGCTACAGCTAAAATTCTGCTGCTTGAATATTCTCTCAAATGAGATCTTTCTTTCCTCCCACCGGGGCAGCGGTTTCTCTCTCCTCTGAGGACTCCGCATGTGTTTGTTTAGGAGAGACGCTTCCACCGAACACTGATGTAGGTGTTAGACAGCAGTCAAAACCTCCGGATTTGCCCGGCCTGTCCGGTGTGAGAGTGTGGGTTTTATACTTGGCAGGACAACAGAGAACAAGTCATGTGAGATTGCAGCCCATTCCTCCATACTCATTAAAATAATCACTCCTGCCTATTTCAGTGTGCGTGTGTGTGTGCCTGCGTCTGTGTGAATACCCACGGTCAGACAGACCTAAGGTGCATTAACAGCAGAGATATTTACATGAATATCAATGCTTTCATAGCCTGTCCTTTCTTAGCCATTGCACCGATGATATAGACATTTACTGCACAATCAACTGTGTATGTAAAACTGTGTGACGGCTGAGCTGGTCAGAGTTGGACTGATTTTGAGAAACTCCTCACTGTTTTCCCTCTTGTCTCTCCACATTTCTTAATTGGAGCTTGGAAAGAATAGGGAAAGTTTAAGTTTAACCATTTCCAGCTTGTGCAGACGTGTCAGCTTGCTAAAAAGAACCGACGTCTGTTTGCATTCACTCGAGTCTATCCATTTGTTTGCAGTCACGCTGCCTATTAAACCTGCTTGGCGTTCAGTTTGAAACACATACTTTCACTCTCTGTATCAACGGCAAACAGCTGCTGCAAACCAATGCAAACTTGTCAGTGTGTGTGTGTGTGTGTGTGTGTGTGTGTGTGTGTGTGTGTGTGTGTTCTCACTGTGGTGTGGTTTGTACCTCACTGATGATGCCGACAGCGCCGTGGATTTTGGCAACATGACCCAGGAGAGCAGGGCATTGCTGTCCCACAACCCTCAGCGTTGGCAGGAAGCTGACCAGCGAGGAAGGGCTGGCCTGTGACACGTCTACGAGTGCGCCCAGCAGGGCCTCAGTAAGAGACTGGTCACCTAGGTAACCAACCAACGCAGGCACCTGAGGGCTTAACATCTGCATGGGAAATAAAAATAAAGCATGATTTATCATTTTTAATGATAACGGTAAGAAATTCTGTCACTTTTTGGGCACCGACACCACCAAACAGAGGCCTGATGTGTCTTTAATGAAGGCTGGAGGTGAGAGGACTGACCTTGGAGCGAGATGAAGAGCCTGGTGACTAATGATAAACAAAAGCTTGACTGTAGGACTGTGGAAAAACTGAGTGAATGAACAGTTCCTCCTCATTATCTGTACTGGTCACACTGGACTGCACTGGATCAGACTAACAATGCCCACCATTACAGCCCCCCCTGCTGCGACTTTATGAGTCACTTGTTCTGAATAATCATGTTAATATCACACAGTATCTGTTCCTCACGGAGACGATGTTTGACCAATGAAAAATTAAAGTTATGTAATATTACAGTTACATATCTTTGTCATTTCTTATTTCTTCAGTACCACATTGCTTCCAGTAAATGAATATTAGGAGATTTGGGAAATGCTGTAATGAATGCGGTTACAATCACAAGAGAAATATTTTGTGTGTCTGCGTTAGGGGGGGTAGAGATTAGAATAACTCCAGATGGCTGGTTTTCGTTCTCCAGTGCTTAACATGTGAGTGAGACTATCCATCTTTTACCACCATGTGCTGTGTGTTTGCTGGTATGTGGTACTTTCCCCTCGTGTTGAACATCAGCAGCTCTGCTCCAAAATACGCAGGATTAAGGGAATTCCTGCTGAGAAACGTGTAGTCCACGTTCACTGATGCATTTCCTCACTTCTAACTATGCTTCAGTGGGTTCTCTTCTACATGTCGACACTAGCTCATTGCAGGATATAGAAAAGTTGGACGGTAAAAGGTCTAATTAAGCTCGAAGAGCTCGCAGAAATGTTAAAAAAAAAAGCCACACATGTAGTTCGCTGGAAGCCAAAGTCAAGTTAAATAGAGATTTATGCCATCACCACAGATGCTCAGTTCTGATTTAGTTGAACAGTTCATTATGTTCAGATGACCACATAGTTCTGCTGTATTTGAACAGCCTCATTATCATTTTAAATAACGGTACACTGTATAATACAGCTGGAAGGTTACTCATTTTAGGTGAAAGGTTTTTTAAAAATATGCCAAAATATGGCTTGTAGTTAGCTGGCAAAGTGACAGCATTATAAATGGGATAATTCACTTTAGCCCATGTGGTTATAAAAAAATAACACAGTCTGCAGATGTGAAAGTTATTCGTTTGATTGACCCACGGCAAATTTTGCTTTATTTCTAACATAAAACACTCACAAGAGGATGTTGTTCTGCAACCATCTGAATGAGCCTGATCAGGTGTTGTTGCTCTGGGGACTCCAGTTGGGACATCATTGCTGTGAGGTTGCCTAGGTGACGGTGGATGGTTTCTGGTTGTCTGGGGTAGACTGATGGCAACACCCGCAACAGCATGTGGTTACCTGCCAAAAGAGAGAGAGAGGCCGAGATGTTTTCAATAAGCTCCATGTTTAAATCAAATTCGAAGCTGTACAAAGACACATTTAAAAAACAAACTTGGAGCCCACCATTTGAATGTTGACAAGGGTCACGACTCACAAGAGAAAACAGTAGTTAGACAGAGAAAAAAACTGTGCCCAAAGTGGAGACATATGTCAATTTTCTTGTAAAATTCACAAATATTAAACATATTTTTTTCTTCCCTTTCAAAGTAAGACTCTGCCTCAGTGTAAGACACAGTATTTATTTATGTTTTAATTTTTTTTCATATACCATAATACACTGTATTTTCCTCCTTTCTTTTTAAGTGTTATCAGTAACTGGCTGCCTCATTCCCATAACTATTATACATAGGTAAGTAAATGTTTGTAGATGGGTGTGAAGTTGTGTTCTGCTGAAAACTTTTACTTGATGGTATGAGTAATAATTTTCTTTCAAATAAGTTTGGCTAAACTTGGGTTTTGTGAAACTTGTACGACTGTGTGACAGTTAATGTTTCCTGTTCGATCAGACATCTAGTGCCACAATCTCAGATCTCAACAATTAACTTGGTGGCTATAATTTTATTGCTATCAAGCAAAGATAAGACCCAGGTTGTAAACTGGAATTTCCCTTTAAGCTGTCTGTGGTGTAACTGTAACATGAATGTTATTTAATTATCAATTTCCTTAGAAAACATGCACAAGATTCCCAATCAAATGAAACTTTCTTAATTTGTTGTTAATATGCCTCCAGTGATGTTGATGCAGGAAAAAAGAAAGTCGGTGATGACGCATAACCGGACATTAAGGCGTTTGTAAATCAGCACCCAGCCCAGAAAACCCACTGCATTACCCAACAGCCTTTGACTCACGTATGAAACATCTTTAAATGATTCACATTGCTAAACAAAGACTCTTGTTTTCGAATCTTGTTTTCAAGATTTGAAACAATGGCTTTTGTGTCCGACAAACAGCAGAAAACAAGCGATATTGTAACTTTAACGAGCTAATTATAAAAGTTGCATTGAATAAAAGTTGATGTCGTAGAAGCTGCAGGGTTTGAAGGATGGGACAGATTACATGTGGTGTTAATGTACATTATTTCAATAATATCTTATTGTATCTGTATTGATGACAGAAAGACAGAAAGTCTCGCAAAGCATAAGATGGAAAAGAAGATGGATCATCACTGTGCAATAAATATGAAACCAGCAGCCAGATAGCTTAGTTTAGCATAAAGATTGGAAACAGGGGGAAATTGCTAGCCTGGGTCTGTCTGAAGGTACAAAAAAATTCACCTACCAGCAGCTGTAAAGCTCAGTAATTTACGGAACCTTTTTATTTTAAATTGGCAGGAAAGTGAATAAGCATAGATCAAGCAAAAACATGAAGACATTGAAATGATTTCAGGTTGGGCCCCATGTGACGATCAAGTTCAATTAGATTAGACAAACTTGATTAACTCATGTTGGAGAGACTGCCCAGATGTGCTACAGCAGGACTCAGAAGTGGACTATCAGACTGTAAGAGAGTAAATTAGTGTTTTTAGTCAACTTCTATCAAAATGTATCAGCAAAAAGTGGATCTTGCTAAATTACTCCAAACTCCTTTATTCCTCCACAATATCCTGCTGTCCTAAGACCAATTAACTTCTTTCTTTTCAAACTGTTTTATTTTTCACTTTATCACTCATACTTATTCATGCTAAATAACTTAATACTGTATCAGAAATGTTTTATATGTTAAATATAACAATAACAGCAAACTTGCCTTTGCATTGACTGTGACATCGGGTCCAAGATGTTTCCAACAACAAATAGTTGGAATAAAATTTTTTGAACTGAACGTGATGCACTTTTCTCATTTGATAAAATTTCACAGCAGACACCTAAATAACTGGTTTCACACAGCTATAAATCACCTTAACCACAGGTTGCAAAAAGAGCAGCTGATCAGCAAAAAGGACAGACTGTTCTGTACTGTTCTGTGCAAAAGGCAGAAGGAAGAAGAAGTGCGCACAAAAACCTTTAAAAGATGGTCAACGGTTCTTGTTATGTCTCCTCCTCTTCTCTTTAATCATAGATTATACTTTACACACCCTCATCTCTACAAATCACCATAAAAGCGACAGACACAGTTGATGTACAGAAAAGAGAGCTGGTTATGACCGCAAAGCCTAGGCTGTAGTATTTACCGGTCTCTTCAGAGGAATGTTAAAAGGCAGGAGGAGACTGGAGTCTGCACAGAAACACACTGAGGAGGAAGATTTATAGAGCTTACCTGTTTGAGCAGCATGTATAATGTACCCTCAGGCGCACGTGCGCGCACACACACACACACACACACACACACACACACACACACACACACACACACACACACACACACACTCTGTCTGTGTGTTTAGGTGTGTGTGTGCGTGTGTGTGTGTGTACAGTATCTGACCTTCATATCTTCATTCCTGCATACACCCAACCCATCAGCATGACTTACAAATCTCAGTAAAATATCCTGTAATGACCTTTGGTTCTTCAGCACACAAAGGCGACATTTTTGAAAGGCTCCTCGGACATTTTCCAAGAGGAAAAAAAAAAAAAAAAGAAATCTGCTGACTGATCTGTCAAGCTATTGTGAACATGAGGACACGATGGCTTTCTGTTAGTGTGCAGTTTTTCCAAATGTCACATTATAATCCAAAGGTGGGTCAATAATGAACTAATTCAGACATCTTAATCTTAAAGTAATGTTCTTTTTTTGCCCCTTCTATATTAAAATGCCTGCACGGAATACTTCCATAAAGGCCCTAAGAGGACACTGAAACAGTCTGAGTCATGGGAGAATGATTTTCAGTCTCTTTGCTGTACATATAGCTGTGGTAAAACAACCCTGTAACCCACAGCAATGACAAAACCATAAAGTAAAAGGTATCACTAACAGCAGTGGGACCAGTGCAGCAAAGTCAAAGTAACCTCTCTGACATCTGAATTAATCCAACCAAACAAAAAATACCCAAACACATTTATTTAGTTGGCTTTGCTAATAGGTTACAAGTGTTAAAGCGTATAGTTGCTATGGAGCAATTAGTTGTTCTAGATGATCAATCACTATCAATCTACCAATCATTTTCTCAGTTAATCAAATACATTTTTGGACAAATGCAGGAACATTCCTTTCAAATCCAACAAGGTACATAACCTGCCAAAAGAAACTCCTAAACCTTGAACTCCTGCACAAGGGAGGTTATTGTACAGGACAAAACTGCAGAGATCAGCACAAATGATATCCGGAGGGATGTTTCTGGGGAGCTTTTACGACTTAAACGTGTTTTCTGTAGCTTCAAACACTAATTTCATGCGTTTATTTCCCACAAGTCATATATCAAGTAGTTTGAGGAACCTCAGGTGGGGGAGGGCGAGGAGAAACTGTCAAATCTAAATGTAAGACAAAGGAGACAAACCTTCCCCAGAAAGCCCATATCTTTGGGCTTCTGTGGATTTTTGTTGCATGAGCTAATCCACTACCACCCCACCCCCCACCCCCCCTCAACACATTAGAAATAATATAAAGAATTCCGGCCTATATGTAACATGACTGCCCAGCTTTGGATGGGATCCAGTTACCAGAGCGCAAAGAAAGGCATCACATGACTCAAAATGTGTCATGCATAAAAATATTTTATATCTAAATCATAAAGTATACACCGTAACAGCCAGCCAGATGTTCACCAATTCATAGATCTACACACATACAGACAGTCTCTCCTGCAAAGTTTAAACTCAATGACCATCTTCCCCTTTCACCTACATAACTTCACCCTCCAAACTCTCCCTGTATGAGTGTGAAACACAACACGTCCATTCTGACTTGAACTTCCTCTTCATCCTATATGGTTGTCAGAGAAAACAAGACACTGTATGACTATGATGAGGCCCAAACAGACGCATTACCCAGCCCTTCTTTCACTAACTGCTGAGTCAGCAGAAATCAGGTGCAACTGGGAGCATGGCCAACTTGTCTGCGTGCTCATGTGCATCCCTCGATGTGAAGTCATTTCAGTAAGTCATACTTAAACAGCAAAGTACAAACTTAACTTCTTTCAAGCATGGAGCCAAACTATTTCTCTGATGAATCATTGATATATGAAGGTTTGGAGTCCTGCAAGGTAACTAAACATTTGATCCTAAATCTGCAATGTTTAAAAAAAAAAAGACTAAAGTCCAAATAAAACACACTTTCCTGGAAACTTATAAATTTCTTCAGAATGAGTCTCATTTATCCAAGAAAGCATAAACAAAAGAAGACATAGATGTGAACGTACATATCGTACATGCACACATATTGAAGTGATTTCTTCAGTGTGTGTGCATGTGATTTCAGGGGAACATGTATGATGTGGCTCCAGCTGGCTTATTTCCCATGTCTCAGGTGGCAGCCATGAGTCAAAACATGGAAACAGTTACACCACACACACATGCACACACATATTGTGCATAAATCCACTTGTGTTCGTTTGTTGAGTCTTTATCAATTTCTGTCTTTAAAAGTACAATATTTGTCTACCTCTTACTCTATTAATGATTTTCACATTTAATACTGTATATTTAGTTGCAGGGTTAGGGTTAGTCTTCCTATATTTTGTCTTTCTTCTTTTTAATACATAACTACAATTTTTTCCAGTGCTGTACCTTTTATGTTGTTGCTTTTAATGTCCTTGGTTGTTGTTGTTCAACTACATGTTCTTTATTTTTTCCTGTTTTCGTGTGGTATCTGATACCACTGTTGTTTTCTACATTGTATTCAGGTTTTTGTAAATCACAAATCAGCAAAAAACAAGACTTTAGCTGCTGTCATGTCATTGCTGAGGTGCTGAGGACTTCCACCAATCAATCACTTGTCAATCAAACCGTCAGTTCCTTGAACGTCTTTCTCTTTAAATAATAACATTATAATAATTTAGTTCTTGGTGGAGGTGCTTTTTCCCTTGCCTGGTGAGTGACTGTTAGCAGTGGATGCTCATGCTGACTCTCGCATGAATCAAATCACTGCAGCAGCTGGACTGAACATAAAACACAGCACTTCTAATGTATTAGAACTGAAGGACCTTCTGTACTAGACAGCAGCAAATATCCAGTGCAGACCTATAGTACACAGGTGCATAGGATGATGAAATCATGCAAAAGAAAGTGGCAACTTCAACACAATGTAAAAGCTTTAGTGAACTGTCAAGAGAATAAAGCAATATTGTGTTCCACCAAGTGGTGATAAAGATCTCGCTGAAGCAGCTTTTGTGACTTTTTTTCTCACACAACTCCTTCTCTCTTTCTTTGTGGCTTTCTGAATGAAAAGGTTGTTCCTCCCAGTTAACAAGTGGACAAGTGTGTGTTTCAGTAGGTATTTGAGAGAGAGAAAACAGACACAATGAAAGAGAGACAAAGGCAGACAGAAAGATGCAGGGTGGGGGAGCGGGGATGGGAGCAGGAGAGGGGGCAAATCCTAAAATCCCATGAAGGGGTCCTTATTTCCATTGCCCTGAAAGTATACACACAAGCATACACAAAATATAGGCAGCTCACACTTACAGCATAACACACACACACACATACACACTGTGAGGCAGACAAATAAATAAATAAAAAGAGCAAAGCAGGAGAACAATAAACCCATTTAGAAACTGACGTCTGGGTTCCATTCAAACTTCCCTCAACACACACGCACGCACGCACACACACGCACTCACACGCACGCACACACACACACACACACACACACACGCTGTATGGGGCAAAAACCAGGAAAGTTTTCGTCCTCGACGTCCTCCCCTTGCATTACCAGCACCCCCCACCCCCTCTCCCTCCCTCTCTCTCACTCCATGAGTCGCAGGAGCTGCAGTTGTATCCGATTACGACATACAGGCCACCTCCAACGACGCATTACTCACCGCCTCGCTCACAGGATGGAGATGGAGCGGTGCCTTTACATTTCTGAACTTGGGAGGAGCGTTTTCACAAGGATGGAAGTTTAGAGAAATTTTTCACATTTCTTCATTTCCTCCAAAGACATTCCCCCGTGTGTTTGAGTCTATCATTTTGTGTAATAACTGGTTTTTATTGTCACAGAGTTTGAAGGTTAAACTTAACAAGGATCAAAGACAAAGTGGAGTAAGTTAACTTTTGCTAAGAGCTTGGATTTTCCAGCTGCTCTCTCACATACACATGCGTGGGTCACAGGTTATGGAATTTATATTTACTGGTGGAACATCGAAATTAACATGAGAGAAAATGATTTCATAATAACAAAATTTGTTGAAAATTTCCCTCGCTGAGTTCACTCACTTCTGGGTTTACCTCAGATAAAGTTTTGGTTTTGATATTATGTCAACAACATGTCTGATCATCTGACTGCTCATGTGTCTTGCCCTGTCAGACTTTGCTGTAGCAATGTTGCCATGTTCGCAGATGAGTTATCATGACTCATTGAAATGATGGACAACACAACAGAAACAAAACAAAACTGAAACGGTGATAAAGTGGATTTGTTTAGAATAAGTATGCAGAGCTGACGGTAAAATTCTGCAGATTAAGAAATTATGGATAAACACAGTGAAATCAGTGGAAAGTTTTCATAAGTACTTTATAGTAATACAAACACGTGTGTGTGTGTGTGTGTGTGTGTGTGTGTGTGTGTGTCTCTCTCTCTCTGGTTGGAGCACTCCACACTGCCGGGCTTCCTGCCAAGGGATTGCTCAGCATTTAACGAGAAAAAATGAGAAAGACAGAGAGAGAGAGGGGTGGGGGGTAGGAGTTGGGGGGTGGGGAGTCATTAGGGAGGAGGGACAAATACTGTATGAGAGAGTGAGGGTTGAAATAGAGAGTGGTGGACCTGCAGCGCTGTAGACAGTGAGACAGACAGGGAAGAAGCAGCGGAGACAAACAAAACACACACAGCCTGACTCACAACCTGACTACAACCTCCTCTCAAAACACACACACACACACACACAGACAGAGAAAGCAGGTAGTTAGAGGAGCATACCTAAAACTCACCACACATATACACAGTTCTCTCTCTCTCTCTCACTTTCACACACACACACACAGACACACACACACATTCAGCCAGCAGCAGCAGCATGTTTTGGTGGAGGCTCCCCCAGGCAGCGTGTGTGCTGTCGGTGTGTGTGTGTCTGCTTCTCGCATACGAGGATGATATCGAGGTCAACTACGCTGACACCTACTACAATGAAATCACAGAGCGAGAAACACCAGAACGTGAGTATAAAACTGTGTGTGTGTGTGTGTGTGTGTGTGTGTGTGTGTGTGTGTGTGTGTGATCCTCAGATGGCCTTGATTCTAGTTTAATTAAATTCTGAGTGTGAAATCAATTTCTTGTGGGATTAATGCATGATTTTGTGTGAGAGGTGAGATCAGGACATTAGATTCATTGTCCTTATAGATGAGAGTCATTACGGTGGAAATGCATTTAACTCAGTCCTCAATCTGAAACAGATGCACAACTCTTCAGGCAACAAAAATGGGCAGAAACTGAAAAATTTAGTGTTTTTCCACTGTGATTGGATGGTAATATCACCGTAAAATGACATGTAAATCTATTACAGTTGACATCCAGTTATAATAAAGCTGTCACTGTTGGAGGGTTAGTGGGTTGGGTTGGTCTCTTTGAATAAATCAGTTTGTCTGTTGCGTGATTGATATGTATGATAATGCTGATCATGTCAGTGTTATTCTGTGAGAAATCCAAGGCTAGTACCTGGCTGGTCAGTTTAGAGAGAGAATAGAAAACAAGGACCACAGTAGAGTATAAAGTCTGTTGGCAGAGACAGAGTTTGTGTTTGAGATGAGCAGCATCAAAGAATATGCTGAGCCAGAGAAGCAGCGCGCCAACACATATTACAGCATGAATGACTGGTCACCAATCACTGAAAAACTCGGCATCCTTCATGAAATTCTTCTCTTCTCGCTGTTTTGGAAAGCATCTCTGTTTCTCTGAGCGCATGCTTGGACTGTATAGGTGAGGGGTGTGAATGTGTGTGTGTGTGTGTGTGACAGAGGAATGTGTTCAAGTGTGTGTGTGTGTGTGTGTGTGTGTGTGTACATAAAGAGAAACCATAAGTGAAACTGGCCCCTTATAGTCTGCATTTGTTTGTTGTTTTAAACCTGGCAGGGGGTATAACTGCAGCACCAGTAGTTACCAGGCAGGAAACTTTGCTCTGAGCGCAGTGTGTGATGTGATTAAATGTGATTGAAGGCAGAAATTAGAGTGGCTCAGACAAGTGACTGAGAATAGTAAAATATACGCACATGAATTACAGCACCATAGGAAAACAAAGATTGTTTCTGCCTGCCATAGCAACACAAGGTGGGGCAAGAAGGACAAAGAAACATAAAAATTCATAACGTGCTTGCTGGACTAAAGCGAATCATGTGAGTTAAGTACAGTGCGTGTGCAGGTTTGTGAGGAAGACAGAGAGGTCAAAGCCTGGAGGAAGCCACAGATCATTGCCTGTGACCTGCTCAAATCTCTGAATCTCTGAGTGGAATTTAAATTGATGAGGACAATATGAGGTCATGACACAGTTCAGTTTAAGAAGAATGACATGTAGCAGATAAGTAAACCCATATATTATTCATTTTCCCAACACGCCTAGACTGCTGGGCAAAGGAGGGTACAGGTTGTACGTCTACACTGTTAAGTTCTTTTCCATCTTCTTGTACACGCACAAATACAGTATGTGTGTACTTAAAAGTTCATTCCTGCAGTTGCTACTCACCCTTTTGTAAAGTAACAAAAAATAATATTAATTCAAGGGTTAACTCGTGATTATTTTCTGTAGCATTAATCTGGCAATTATATTCTTTACTTATCAGACATTATGTTATGTCTATGAAATGGAAGAAAATGGCTAACAGTTCCAATCAATATTTCCCAAAGCCCAGGCTGATATTATCAAATGTTTTGTTCAAGCAACAGTCCAAAAATATCCAAAAAATATTCAGTTTACAATAAAATAAATCAAAGCAATCCTCATATTGGAAAGGCTTAACTTAAATTATCAACAGATTATCAAAATAGTTTCAGAATCTTTTTCTTTTTAAATTGACTAATCCATTATTCAACTAATCCTACCATACTCATTCATTCATTCATGAATAAACAGTAGATTTAATTCTAACAAACAAAACCAAACAGGCTGTCGTCTCTCTTAAAAACAAATACTAAACCAGTCAAAATAAGATGTAAGTGTAGAAGTAGAATTTACTTTACAAATCCTTAGATGCAGTGGGTCAAGTACCATAAAGGGTCAATGATCCACACTAATGAAATCTTACTCTAAAAGGTATTTGTACACTCTACTTGCTCCCACATCCGTCAAAATCATTCATGAACCAGTGTCAGACCTGAGCTTTTAGTTTGGTAAGGGAGCAGAGTGCATGAACCTTCTGTCTAATTTACTTTGAACCTTGGGGACAGGCAACCAAAACAAATCCAAGTCCAGCCCTGTGATAAAGCCCCTCCAGAACACGTTTGCAGGTATAAACAGGCTCAAACGTTAATCGGAACAGTGTGTCTGACACATGTTCTCGTTCCTGGATTGTTTTATCCCCTGGTTTCGTTTCATCCCCCCTCTCCAGAAATTCAGATGATCACCCCAGAAAAACAGCAGCCAGAGCTTTTGGTTTAGTAGCCAATTGTTCTATTTCTTTCCCACGTTCTTATCGATTGTCCCAACAACTTCACTTCATCTTTTGTCCCCAACTGTATCCTTCTTTTTACCTGTTATTCAACCGTCTGCTTCTACTGTCTCTGCCAGGGCATTCGCGGCAGTCAGGTCTCCCAACATATTTTCCTTTTTCTTCTTTCTCCTTACTATTATTGCCTTGAATCACAGTATGTTCAAATCAGCACATCTGATAAAAGTTAAAGGTATTTCCTGCTTCCTCCCTCTGAATCCACACCTGTCCTACCATGTGGTAAATAAGCACACTGATTAATATCAACCTCTGGCGGATAGATTCACTTTTCCACCGCTCTCCTGAAGGCCAATGTAGTACTTTGAAACCCTAAGGGGTTGAAAAAAACCCCCCTGTTTTAACCAAAAGGAAATCCACCACTACCTACATGTTGTATAACTGATGATTTCATCTTCTGTTAAGTCTCCTAACTTCATCTCTTTCTCTCCCTCTTTCCATCATCCCACTCTCCAGCCACACCGAGCTCTGCGCCCTGCAATTCTCCAGACCTGACCAAGTGGGACAAAATCTTCTCTATGCTGGAGAACAGTCAGATGAGGGAGAACATGCTGCTTCAGTACGCCGATGATATCGTCAAGGTGGAGATGGGGTCACTGCGCGGGGAAATGCTCAGGTTGGTTGGACAAAGGAATGAGAGGTCAGAGTAACTCCCGTTTCAAATGAAATGAAATTAGGTTTTGTGTTAGTTTCACCAATTAAGCTAAAAAATTTCAAAGGGCTGACCACCTTGATATTGAGAGGTCAAGACTGGACAGTTTACAACCTTGAAGTGCAAATTTATCCGCTGAGATGCTAGGAGTGCTACTTACAATTATTTTCATTATGAAATAATTGACCATTTATTTTATTCATCAATTACTCGTTTGGACTATAAAATGTTCAAAAACAGCGCAAATGTCATATGTTTACACACATATCACATGTTCCTACAGTCCATGGTGGTATCTTCAAACATTGTGTTTTATCCAACAAGAGCTGAAACCCAAATATATTCATTTTACCATCATAGAAGATGAAGAACAGTTATTATTTGAACAATTAATCAATTATCAAAATTGTTGATTCGGGCATCTAATGGATAATGCAACATAATTTCTGTTTTACTCAAGAGCAAATATTGATTTCAGGTCAAATTGTGGTGCAAAATGATCCTTGGTTGCAGAGGATGAAATCTCTTTGGTGAACATCTTTTATATTGGTCAGGTTTGTAGCCCAGTATGGTGGCTCCTGTGGGGTTGCAGTGGAGACAGCAGGAAGAAGGATGGCCTTGCAACTAGAGGGCCGCCTCAGAGAAACCCTGGAGCGCCTCAGACTTGGAGATCAGGCTTCGGCTTCTGCTTCTGCTTCTTCTGGTAATTCAGTCGGCAATTCCAACAACATGGAGGTGATGCTACATCAGCTCCTCTCTGCAGCACGAACGCAAGCTTCCCGACTCACCAAGCTTGAGACCAACTGCTTCAGCAGTCCAGGAGCTGCGATGGGGATGAATACAAAGACAGGATTCCAGCTTCCAGAGGGTGGAAGGGCTGGACGCCGGGAGCAGGAGGTCACATCACGAGACGTGGCTTTAGACAGGGTGCTGGCTGCACTGCAACAGACGAGGGCGGAGCTGGAGGAGGTGCTAAGGTCATCGAGGCAAAGATACCTACCCGCAGGTAAGATATCCATCTTGCTCTTAGTAATCTGTGTCCGTCTTTACCTGTTGCTTTCTGTTTCTTTGTCTTTCTCTTCACCTTTCTCAAACAGTGCCACCCATACAACCTTCCACCTTCAGTTTTTCTTTTCTGCGTTGACACATTCAGGTCACACTTGAAGTAAAAGAATGAAACCCCCCTCTGTTGGGCCTTGCTTCAGAAAAACTAATCATGCAGCTTGTGTTTGTCCTAAATACCTTTTCCACTTCCTCTGTCTGTCTCCAGGCGTGTTGTCCAGCCTCAAGTAGCAACCTATCCTTTTAACTTCACTCACTAATAGTAGTCTCTGTCAATACGGTCAAGTCAAACAAGAAGAATAAGATAGGTATGGGGTCAGCTGTATAATGCTCACTTATTGCCTCTTATTTCTGTTTATTTAACATTTATTATACACTCAAAAAAACTCAAGAAGACAAGCCATTTTCATTGACAGATATTTAGAGGTATTTTTAGTGTTTTAATGATAATAGTCGAAGCCAATAGCAGCATGAAAAGATAGGGATAATACACAAACACTGCATTTGGAAAGAACTCCTACTGGACACAGTGGTTTCATTTAGCAGAGCTTTGGTTTACTCTTCATCCCTGAAATAAACACTGACTAATAACCATGTAACTTTAGAGATTAAGTGACTAAGTGTGAGTAAGAAAACTTGGAGCAAGTTTAGTCCTACAAAAGGTAGGATGTCTGTCAGACAACTTCATTCCCTTGAATCACAAGTTTTACTCAACATGTTACTCATCTCATGCATGCACACACACTCACACAAATGCACACATGTGAATACACACATTTACAGTCCAGAAATGTAGGTCTGGCCTACATACAGGGCAGTGGGAATTGTAATCATTAGCCTGTGGCCACATAAAACCACACCAAAGCACCCTGGGAAAGCAGAACCAGATGGAAACCATCATGGACACACACACACACACACACACACACACACACACACACACACACACACACACACACACACACACACGCATTCAAAATGTCTTCTTTCACCATTATTTTCTGAGTGGCAGAAACCTGAGACAAATGTAACATCAATATTTGGGCTCTCCCGTTTTAGTGGGTAGGCAGTGTGTCTGCTAACTGGACAGAGAGAGAGAAAGAGAGGGAGTTAAAGGAGGGTGAGGGGGCAGATGGAGACCACAGCAGAGAAAAGAAGGAGAGTGAAACGAATGGAGAATAAAAATTATGAAGAGAAAACTAAAAAGAGGGTGAAGAAGAATGTAAATTAAGGATACAAGTTGGGAAGTCTACTAAACCTCCAACAGAACTCGTCTGCACAAAATGCATCTATATAAAATTATGCAATGGGGTAAAAATGTGTGTTTTATGTACCAAGAAATTAACCAACAAAAGTAGGTTTCAAAATGCAGAGTGACTTTGAAAGGGAGAGTGGTTATGTTTGAATGAGTAAAAAGAGAGAGGAACATGGAAAATAATGAAATGAAGCAGAACAAACGACTGAACCAGATGACCCAGGGAGGGAAGTGTGTTTGTGTTGGTGGGGCAGGAAAAAAAACTCACCATCATTCATGATATCATCACCTGACCGTGAGCTGAACTTTGTCTTTCATTCAACCACAGCCATATACTGCCATATACTGTAGGTTAACGAGTATGAGTCGATCACATTTCCAAATCAAATCCACTTTGTGCAGCCTGTGGAATCCAGTAACTGCAAGAAGTTAAACTGATAACTTGAGCTAGCTGTAACTTACATCATCTGCATTGGAAACTGAGTCTCATCTTCAAACTTCATTTTATTTGGAGTCCCACAAAGTTCAACTTCAGGCCCAATTGTTTTCTCTTTTTACATGCTCCCACTTGGCCATATCATTATTAAAAATAATTATTTTCTCGACTATGCTAATGACACCCAATTTTATCTGCCATTACAGTAAAGCTGATAAAGATTTCAGTTACATAAAAGTTGATTTGACATCTGCATGCAAGGACATGCAAGCAATTTATTGATATCTGTAAAGTACTATTAGCCCTGAATGTGAGCCATATCCCCGAACAGAATTTCTTGGTTACTTACTAGTGTGTACTGTTGTTTGGCACAAGTTTTTCCTCCTCAAGACCTCAACACATAAGAGACATGTTTAGCTTTGTTTTCCTCACACAGTAAAAAGGTAAGTATGCATCATTAACAAGTTACTTTAAGCTGTATGTTGTTAAGACGTCTAGCACATCCATAAAAGGTCGACTTGAGTTGAAGTTGCATATGAAAAGATGATTTTATTCAGTGACATTAAACACTATTGCGTCCTCTTGTTGCATAGGCTGTGAGATGGCCCTCCTCTTCCCAATGCGTTCCCGTCGAATCTACACCTCTGTCATACCAGATGTCCCTCTCTCCATCTCCTCCTTCACTGTCTGCATGTGGGTGAAGCCAACATCTGTCTCCAACAAAACAGTGCTGCTCTCTTATGGAAACCGTCGCAACCCATATGAGATCCAGCTGCTGCTCAGCCAAACGTCTGCGTTCTTCACCATTGGAGGAGAGGCTCACCTGGTGGAGGCAAGAGGTGTGGTGAAATTGGGAGAGTGGATCCATTTGTGTGGGGCTTGGTCCTCTGACCAGGGCCTGGCGACCCTGTGGTCAGGTGGAAAGAAAGTGGCTTCCACGCCTGGAGTGGCTGAGGGACACATCTTACCAGACGGGGGCTCACTACAGCTGGGGCAGGAAAGAAACGGCTGCTGCCCTCTGTCTCCAAGCAGCGGGAGCGGCGTGGCAGGGTTTGACGGAGGGTTCGATCCCAAGCTTGCATTCGCTGGGAAGATGACAGGAGTGAACATGTGGGACAGGGCGCTGTCAGAGGAGGAGATTTCCCAGCTGGCTTTGCAGAAGGGCCAGGGCTGCGAGCAGAGAGGAAACGTGGTGGCGTGGGGCGTGACGGAGATGGTGCCACATGCAGGCGCTCAGTTCATCTACTAACAGACCTCCTTGTGATTTTCATCTGCGTCATCATGATCATCATTATCGTGAATATCAGCAACATCGTAATAAGTTTTCCTGCTAAAAGTGAAGAGAGCAACTTACTGCTGCTTTTATCATCATCATCTTTGTCCCTATAGTTTAATGTTTGAATTATTATGTTCTTATCAAGACTGTTTCATTCATCATCATCTTCACCACTCTTAACATGAATGCTAATGCTGCAATGAACTCTACTGGACGTGTTCAAATGAGAGGAAGAGCCAATGCGGTGAGAGACTGAAGTTTATTTATGTAAGATTACCTTTTGAACTGAGGCCAAAACACACACATGCTGCATTCATTGCCACACCCACGCACACACATGCGCACACACACACGCACACACACACACACACACACACACACACACACACACACACACACACACACACACACACTCAGCTTAGGAAACGTGCTGCATGCAGCATTTGCCAAAGACTTAATTAGTCTGCAAAAAAGACAAAAAGTCTATTGTGAAAGTGAACGGGTTCTGAGCCACTAAACAGAGTAATCACCACACAGCCTTGCAGGAGAGGTAAATAAGAGGTCACAGACAATTACAAGACATTATCTTGTAGTTGTAGAGTGATGTGTTTTTTTAGAGTAATAATGGATTTCCTTTCTTTCTATCTAGATTTGTGCAAGTGCAGTTAATCTATTATCAATGCAAACCCTGTTTTCCCTTTACATTTTACTGGGAAACATTAATATAATCAAATATTTACATTTCTACCTTTGCAGTCTTGTAGGTGCAGTTATTAGAAGCTGAAGACTGACTATCATCTATCTCGATTACATCTGAAAGCAGAGGTACCATACTAATGTGGTGTGTTGTGTTGTAATGTCACATGCAGTATAACGCGTGATTTAAACTTATGTAATAATTGTGTGACTGAAAACTGCTGTACTTGCGTTCACTTCAAGCCTGTCCATATAGTGACTCTAGAAATAGCTTCAAACAAAATTATTATATCGTAATTTTCTTGAATTTGTGAAAGTGTTAAACGCATTTTTAAGACTTTACATTTCCAAACTTGTACTCCTCAAAGTGTTTACATTTATATGAGTTATATAATTCCAGTTCTACTTTGTTAGGGTTTTTTTTTCTTTTTTGTTGTCTGTAGTTCTCATTTAATTTTAGGATAATATATGTCTTCTTTTTTGATACTGCATAAAGTAATAAGAGTAAAACTGTTATTTTTGTCATGTGTCATTGGAGACTGAGATTGTTTTTTTGAGTTTGATGAACAGAAACTGAGGAAAATGTTTACACAATCTAATCTTTTATGAACTAAGTTGTCTTGTATTATAATGTAAATGTGCTTTTGTTTTTCTTGTGAAATGGTGAAACTGAATGTATTTTGTACATAAATATATTTTGCATAACATGACTGGATGAATGGAGAGTGAGTTATGAATAAACATTTCAAGTTATAGTAATCAGTGCTTTTTTGATTTCAAAATTAAAACTGTGTTGGACTATTTGTCATTTACTTATGAGTATTTAACTTATCTAACTTATCTAACTTAGTATTTAAGCAGGACTTGAGTACTTGGAATAGTGTGCTCAGGATGATTGTGGAGTTAGTTTGTTTAAAGGCATCTCCGTGTTAGTTGAGCAAAGAGTTATGCTGTAAAAATAACATTTTATCAGTGCTGGTAAAATGCACTGCAGAGTAAAGCATATTGGAAAAAACATCTGCAACTGTGTTCAAACTTCATGAAGGACGACAACCAAATTGATCATTTTTCTGATGCAGCTCACAACGGTTACAAGCTGAGTTGACAGAAAACTGTCTGTTGATTCAAAGCTTGCATATCTGTGTAAAGCCTTTCGAATATAGAGGCAACTCAAGGTATTTTAAATAACACAAAGCAATGCACCAGATCAACATTTGAAAACACAGTGAAGAGGAAAACAACATTTTGAGGGGTCAGAAACTTACCACTACTACAGTAAGAAAGCAGTAGTGTGAAGTGGGGCTGTCACGATATCAGATTTTCACTACATGATGATCATGGCCAAAATAAATCATAATCGCGATATCTGCAGAAAATTTGAATAACAATATAATAATAATGCTATCAGTCAAATTGTTCTTTAACTCTGTGTGTGTTTTGTCTCTTTTTTGGCAAATTAATTAGATTCAAATACGAGTGTAGGAGGTAGAGAAAGAGTCTGTAACCAACTGTACAAAAACACACAAAAAGAACAGTTACACTTAATGGACAGTGAAAAGGCTCATTAAAAAAACATTCACAAGGCCTAACATCTGCCATCATGATTTTATAATATGTGTATTATTAACAAAATATCAATATTTCATTTGGTAAATATCACAGTTAATACCAGTATATTAGCACTCCTCGTGCTAAGTTTGACTCACTGTGATTATGATATACAGAACATGCAAAATCAATGAATTTCATAAACTACATATAATCTTTTGTTGATTAAAATACTCTAACAACTATATCTGCAACTGCGAAGAAATAGCATGCCGCTCACATATGCTTATAGTTTAAAGTGGCACATCCTGCTACAGGCCCATTAGTGAAATAACAACAAGTTTCTCCTGCAGCTACAACCACTGCATATTCTCCAACTGTCTCTGTAGCTGTGACCTGTTATGAAATGGAAACGTCACTTTTCACACTCACCCCAATCCAGCTACACCCCCCACTCCCATCCCTCTCCTCACCCTGCCGTCTTTTAACCATACAGACCGAAGTACAGTACCACTACCTACATGTGTTTTGCAGCAGAGGAGCTAAAAAAGATATATGACTTAGACAGATGACACATTCCAAACTTCAGTGTTACCTTAAGATCAGGTTTTACACTGAAAAGGAAGGAACTCTCCGCTCTAAATCCCTATGGGGCCAAAGCAATACCATATGTCGTGAATGTGTGTATGTGTGTGTGTGTACTGCTGTGACTTACTGTAGCTGGCTGTAAAACCTTCACATTGTATCCTGCTGCTAACTTCCTGTAACTAGTAAACACACTCACATCCTCATAAAACACACTGTCAAGTCATGTGCCAACATGCTGTCTTCCTTAGAACACAAAGGAGCAGGTATAAAGTCAGTGAAAACCAGCACGTGGCAACATCAGGCTTCAGTAACAAACTTGCAGTATAAACACATACATGCACGGTCCATCCATCCTGCTAGCTCATGTAACCAACCCATCACAACCTCGTCATCAATTTCACCCAAACCCCATTACATCAGTTCACTTCCTGCTGAGAAAAAGACAGGTCATCTGTCTGTGTGTGCACGTTTCGGCATGATTGTAGTCTCTGTGTTTATGTTGTGCTGTGTTTATGTTTAGGTTTCAGTGGGGAGTAGAGAGATGTACTGGGTCCAGGCTTGTTCAAAAGGCAACATGAGGCTGAAACGTTCAGTGCACAGCACATGAGTCTCAGCAGTGAGCTGCAGGAGGGGGGGAAAACTTTGAAACTGCCAAGGCTGCATTAAAAACTGCCCAAGGAAATATAAATCTGAACTCGCTATAATAAAGCCCTCCAGCGAGCCTGGTTCACTTTCATCCTCTCTCTGCTTTTAGTATGTGTGTGTTTGTGTGTGTGACATAGTTCAGCTTTAATAAGGTCCACCATCACTTCACCCCGCCCCTCCCTGTCAAGCTGCATCACAGCCACTGGAAGCTTTAACGCACATTTCCATAGAACTTTCTATCTGTCCCATCTTTTTCTCCTCTTCTTCCCTCACTGTTTATTTCTGATCCTTTCTGAGCCCAATAGATCCCATAGAGGGATTTTATGTGTGTTATGTGAAGGTGTTATATATAAATAAATGTATTGGAAACATTCAGGATGACATTCAGGAACTTGATACGTGTGTGTGGCAACCAAATTTAAACATTAAAATGAAAAACATGAAAATAACACACTGATACACACAGTGTGGGACTTCTGTTTTCTTCTTCAGTCTCTGAAATGAACTGAATTTGACTTTGGTGTAATACTGAATGCATAAAGGCTTGTGAGAGTAAGAGAAAGGGCAAACACAAATATTCTGAGCTCACATTGTTAGTTTGTACTTTATCAGTTTCAAAGTAGCACCAAGAAAACACCGGACAGCTACGATGTTAAGGTATCCACCTTTTAGCCTATATCTATTAGGCCTATGGTTAGAAACGGATTTTGATATGTCTTTTTGTATTCTATACATTCATATTTTATATTTCGTGACATGATTTATTGAAAATTTGCACAAAGGTTCTATATAAAAGGAGAAAAATGTGAATTAGTACCTTATTTGTTGAGTATACAATTCAAAATGTAATAAAAAAAACAGGCCTTTCCAAACATGAACCTACCTATAAAGAGATACTAGTGGTCAAAGATTTCACAGTAACAAGACAATATGGCTTTGTATTCCTAGTGAAAAGTTGTGGTGTTTCTGTCTTCAGTCAACATTTACCAGCAGTTAGAAGCACTGCATCTTAATGCAACTCCAACATCAACATTCAGCCACATTGACTCATTTTAAACAAAGTACCCACATTTTTAGTCTCATATAACTACTCTAATCAGAAAAACACCTGATTTCTGTTTTTCCATTGGCACAGACCGCCATCTCTATTTTCACCAACAGTTTTAGGAACCAAAGGTGTAAAGTGTCTTCCAACTATTTAATGCTCCAAACCCAAAACCTGGCAACAGCTCAGTGGTAAAATCAACCAGACAGCAGAGAGCTAAGCTGTTTCATGTGCCGAGCTGCTGGCAAAAAAAGTGCTCGGCGGGAGCATCAACATGGTGGGCTCCTCACTCTGGTGTTGCATGAGGCGATTAGCATCACGAGCTGGTGTGTGTATATGTGTGTAAGGTGTTAGTTCAGCATGTTGCCAAACACATAGATTAATTCACAGAGAAAAAACACACCTGCACGTGCAAATTGAGCAAACTGAGCGACACAAAATCATGTTCACATAATGTGCAATTGAATTATTTCAGGAGAAAGTAAATGCTATTAACTGAACCCCTGTGCAGCAAACCCATGACGTTAATGCAGCCTGTGTGTGTGTGTGTGTGTGTGTGTGTGTGTGTGTGTGTGTGTGTGTGTGTGTGTGTGTGTGTAGGCCTCAGGGATAAACAGATCTCCGTCAGGCAGTCCTAACTATGGACCTTTAACCTACAATGCACTAATAAGCTTGAAAAGGTTAAAAGGGCAGAAAAAAGCTTTCATTAACCACTGACCAGAGGTCAGCTGTGTTCTGCTCTCTAACCTTAACCATTAAGAAGATGAAGAAATTAGCAATCAGATCAATGTCTGAAGACAATTTCACTCCTGGAGGATTTTTGATCTATCACATTAGTTCTGCTTTTCGAGGATACGTGCATTTCCTCGCACATCGTAGCCACATGTGTGTTATTTGGTCATTGGAAAAAAAATCTTCAAGTATTTAGAAATTTAATCCTTGTGGGGCTAAATGCACAAATGGTTTGTTGACTTTGTCAGTGTGTAGCCAAATCTATGTTTGTGTGATAAGTGGAAAAGTTGATGACTAGAATAACACAAGAGATGTAAACAACAGTGTGTAAAATCTTGTTTTATATGTTCTAATCAGAAGGTAGAGAAAATAAAGCCAAGTTGAGAGTGCAAAGTTAGAGTGACAGAAAGACAAAGAAGCACTTGTCCTTTTCTCCACATAATAAGTACTTCTTACGTATGAATTTCCATTCTGCATCAAAGTGCCATCAGGGAAAACAATGATTTGTAACAGCTGTTATTTACCATCATCATCATCCTCAATGAGCTGGCAATCATTATAATAGCATTCACCACAGCTTATGATAGGATAAGACTGCGATTTGCTACTACAACTAATGATTACGTCTGTAATTCCTTTTTCCACCCCAGTAAAACAGTTGATCTCATTGTTGCAGGTCTAGTAACAGTGAGAGTAAACAAGTCCTATTTCTACAAGCCAAACCCACACGTCAACCATCTACAACTAAACAAACAATGGCGCCTACGATGGCCTTGTCAGAGAATCCTTTTAATGTTCATTCTTAAGCAGAGCTTTCCTACAAAGCTCTTTCTGTGCCTCTCTTTCTCTTTATAGTCTCTACAAAAGAGACAAACGCCCACACACACACACACACAGACACACACACACACACACACACACACATTTTCCTAAGTGTGTGAGAAGATCTGTATCTAAATGGGGCAGCAGAAATCGAGTGAGAGAAGAGGAGATGAGAGCCATTGGATTTGAAAGGGTAAAACTCGCTAACAACACAAGCAAATGCTTAAACCACATTTATAGAGAACAAATCAGCCAGACTGTAGTTTGGACATCACAGAAACAAGAGTTTAAATGTCACTTTCCCCTTTTCAACAGCAACAGCTATTGAGGTATGGCAGGATAAGGATTAAATTCTGTTCATGTGTTTGTGTGCATGTATGATAATATGTATGGAAAGTGTGCATATGGACAGAAATATTCATCATTTGTTTTTGCATAGTGTGCGTGAGTGTGTTTGTGTTAGCGTGTCCTACCTCCCAGCACGCTGAGTGTTATGGCCTCTGTGTGTTCAGCCAACAGATCAGCCTTGGCTATAGCAGCCAGGGAGAGATAACTGGACATGTTCCTACTCAGCTCCCTGTTCCCTCTCTGCAGGAACCGCACCGCCACCGGGACAGCCAGCACCATGACCGACGGACAACTGTAGTTCTGAGGGGACACAAGTAGAGAGAAGGTTGAGGAGAAAGCAATAGTCATACAACATTGTGGCTGATTGGTGGCCTTTATTTCTTATTATCTGCAATGGCCAAGAACAACAGCAGGTGCCTGTTCTTTCTAGGTGCAAATTGATAAATATTCTCTTATGTAGTGATTTCAAACAATAAGAAGTAGCAGTAAGTAACACTGTCATGAAGCAGTACAATGAGTGCCAGACAGAAACTGGTATTAAGACTTCAATTGTGTGCATTTACTATGTGATGCAAGTGGAGAGAGAAGCAAAGGAGCATGTGTTGTATTTGACAATGCATAGGCTGAAATAAGTTTGAATGAAGCAAGAGGAAGGGGGTTAGAGATGCACTAGCACCCTCAACTGGAGAGTCTGATACCAAATCTGTTTGAACATGAACATGTACATGTTCTTGTGTGGAAGAGAGAGCTGAAGGAGATAGCTGCAGAAACCCACCAACCAACCCCTCCTCACCCGCATAAAAAAAAGAAATTAAATTTGATTTACATTTTGAAGCCCCTTGGCAGTGCTTACATAAAGTAGATTTGCTCTTACAGCAGATATCCACCTCGGATATGTTGCATGATATATTATTAATCTGATGTTCACTGCACAACTTGGATATTATATATTTTATACTTATGTACCCACTTTCAACTTCAACCTTCCTTATCTCCTTCATAATTACCCAGAATGCCATACAAATTAATGTTTACTGTTGATATTTGAGAGTTGAAGAATTGTACTCTCTTTCTTTCTGTGCGTGATGCCTCCGTTCGACCACATGATGGCAGTGCAGACAATGAATCCACAAAAGTTATAATCCCGCCCGTCAAGGTAATCCATCTGACAATCTATCAATCTGCATCACACTACATTTGTTTGGCAGGACCTAATTTAATGTGAATATGTGTGCATGCAAGAAATCATCAAAAATTAACATTTAGTCTGTATTTGAGAGGTAAACACATAATGTAAGCAGTGGATGTAAGTCAGTAAGTCATTAGATTCCTCAATACATTTTTGCCCCGTAGGAGGTTCCTAATGTATGGATGTACAGATTTATTTATCTGTCCCATCTCTCTCGCTTTCATGTTACCAGGGAGAGTCACTTTAATGTCAGGCACAGTGCAGATCAAGGAGTCCATATTAATTGTGTGTGTTACAGACAAACAGTTTGCCGATGAAAACCCCCTCTTCCTACTGTCTGTTGCTCACTTGTCTCTTACCTCCCCTCTGTGCTGTGGGAGTTTCAGAGGAAGGGTAAAGAAGATTGTCTGTGCATCTGTAGATTCAAAATGACAGAGAAAGTAGAAGAGATCCAAGAAGAGATCAAGTCAACTGGAGGGTAAGAGAAGGTAAGACAGAAAAAGTGAGATGGTAAAAATAGAAAGAATGAAAAGAAAGAAAAAAAAAAACAGACAGAAAAAGTAACAGTGACAGAGAGAGGAATGAGAGAGAGAGAGAGAGAGAGAGAGAGAGAGAGAAGTGCTCTCCTGATAACTGTTGGGAGTTAGGACATCAGAGCCAGAAGCTGCTGTCAGAGCTGTCAGAAGTTTTCGTCTCACCTCTATGTGTGTGTGTGTGTGTGTGTGTGTGTGTGTGTGTGTGCGCACATGCCTTTCTACAAGAATCAGTCTCATTACGGTGGTATTAAGCACATTCTCATTCCAACAGGAAATAGGGGGAGAAATAGAGAGAGCGAAGGTGGAGGAGAGAGAGAGAGAGAGAGAGAGAGAGAGAGAGTCCCTTTGCTTTTAAGCCTTTTAGCTGTGGAGGTCTGATGGGGAAAGGCAGGCAAGATTTAGATTTACATTTTGAAGCCCTGCAGCAGTGATTACATAAAGTGTATCTGCTAGCCAAGGCAAAAATCCACCTTTGGATATGTTGCATGATGTAGCATCAATCTGATACGTATCTACTTCTTCCTCAGAACACCCAGAATGCCTTTCAAGCTGATGTTTACCATTGATATTTTCAATAGTTTAAAAACTGTGGGTCATGTTTGCACTAGTATCTACACTGTTATGAAAAAATACCACAGAAAATATAGTGGAGCTAAAAAAACAAATTACATTTCAAGTATTTGTTTATAGATTTAAACCAACACGGGGGTCAGTACCCCTCCAACGGATCACAAGATAAATCTTAACAGGCACAAGATGATTAATGGGACAAATCAAAATCACTAAATTTAGGCTACTCACCCACATCATACCCCCCTGCAACATACGTATGTGTAGTTTATGTTTCAGGAAAAACAAATAAAGAAGTATTCGTCCCTGGAATACACCATTACAAAACAATGTCTAGTGTGTGTGTGTGTGTGTGTGTATGTACCTGCAGGATACAGCTGGTGATGTCGGAGGCTATCTTGGCATGCGGGGTGTCCTCTGTGTTTTCACCTTGTGGGGTGAGGTTATGTTCCAGACACGACTCCCACAGCCCCACCAGTGCCACACTGTGTAGCTCGATGGAGCTTGTCTCCCTTATGGCCGTGGTGATGCGCGTTATGCAAATCTCCACCACCGCCTGGTCATTGTCATTGGTCAAATAGTCCTGCAGACAGTAATAGGATGCAAAATTAAGGGTACAATGATAAATTAAGGACAAAAGAGATGAATTATGGATAAGATCATAAATAATGAATTCAACTGACATTTTCTCTAAAATATTTTGTAAGTATCGTCTATGTGTGTTGGTTTTTCCTGTCTAATAACGGCTGCTCACCGGTGAGCAGGAGATGGCCTTGATCTGGTCCAGTGCTTGAGACAGGCAGTCCTCGATCTCTGTGTCCTCCAGAGAGAACAGATCCCCAGCTCTGGACAGATCCCTCTGGCCCAGAACCTGGCTGAACAGCTGGTGCATCCTGGTCCTGGTTTAGGACAGACCAGTTTGGGACTGTTCCTGTCCAGTTTATGATTCTTTAATTGAGAATGAGTAAATCCCTGACATAACACTCCAGGAAAATCTTGAATTATGGCAGCAGGTTTTCACCTTTTGGTTTTAGGAAAACATCTAAATTGGTTTACAGAGTCCTTTGCATCGTGATCCCAAAACGGTAGAAAGTAATACTTTCTAAAAGTACATCAAGTTAAAACAGATGCTCATTTTCAGGCACGATTTTAAGCATCCTGGTTCCTGAAAGAGCACTGCAATTGGCATAATACAAAGAGAAAATGGGATATGAATAATACGTTGGGAATCATTTATTGTATTTTCTCTTCGTTTAAATCCTCTTCAATACAATCCAGGATCAGGTAGGTTGGACAGGAGTGGGACCTGCTTGGCCCAATGTTTTTCTGGGTCTGCCTGAGGCCTGTTACCATGGAGACAAGGCATATTCTGGAGAAGGCATTCTTTCTAAAGAAGAGTCCTGAAGGAGAGAGGGGGAAAGAGAGGGAGAGCAAGATTAAATAAACTAAATGCTGAGATATTCATTTTGTATACAAAATCAAATTATGGAAAAAATGACTGAGCAGCCGAGAGTGAGAAAATCAATTCTGAGTCAGTAATAGAAGCTGTGGTGGTTTAATATGGATTTTTGGGGGGATTTTTAGGTCTCAAGAAACATACTTGACCAACTTGGACAGCCAAGAAACAGATTAACAGAAGTGGATGCAAGTCAATATCAAAGGAACCCGCGTTACCTTTCGTTATGAAAAGCTAAGCTAACAATCTGCTAGCTGTAGTTCCATATTAAATGCACAAACATGAGTTTTGTATCCATGTCCTCATCTAACTCTCAGCAAGAAAGCAAATGAGCACATTGTTTTTCACCCTTGTCCATATCGCTTTTTCCAAAACTTTTCCTTTCCTTTAGTTTTTTACTCCTCTTTCTACAGGTGCAGCAAGTGTAAGTTAATATGTGGTGATAAATGACTCCTTGGTAATGTTTGACATATCTGCCAGAAAATCAGACATACCTAGCAAAATGCAAACACATTCATGTATGTACTCTGGGAATGTGTGACTACTGTTTCCAGGTCGCAGAGGAGTTTGTTTAAATAGTGCAGCCTCAGTGACATTTCGGGTGAAAATAATACTGGCTGAAACCAAGGTGTCTGCGGGTGAAATCACACTGTTTAGTCCAGTGAATCTTATAAATTATGGGTTTGTTAAGAATATCGCAAAATAGCATGAACAATCTTCAAAAAACGTTCTCAATATATTTAATATTTTTTATCATTTGTTATATTCTAACTATGATTTCTAGTGCTAGTAGTTATTAATAATAGAAATCCATGTAATGGTTCATTGAGAGTATGCAGTCTTCTACTATAATGTGTTATGAATGAAGTTAGAGTTGTGGGATTCCAAGTGTACGAGGTTAACCATTTACCTGCCATTATCGCTGTTCCTGACAGCCTCAATTAAACATTAAAACATTAACACTACAAGGGGCGCCTGATAGGTAGAGGATTACACACACACACACACACACACACACACACACACACACTATGCTTGCTTCTAAAAGTGTGATATATCCCTGGCTTCCACACCTGTCCTCCCACGTATAGTACAAACATACACCTTATCATTACCTGTGATGCTACAGAAGCATTCCGCAAGTAGGAAACACACACACTCTTTCTCTTCAAAGCAGCCACCCAGCCTGTCTGCTGCCTGTGATCATGAAGACTTTGCTCAGAGCTGAACTCTGGATCCTTTCAGAGGATGAGCAGCTAAGCATATGTATCTGTGTCATTGTCTGCTCTCTGCACCCGCTTCCCTCCACAATCAGACGACATATCGTCCTCACACCATTTCACTGAAAGCTAGATTTGGAGCGAGCCCAAGCTAGACCAAAGGAAAGCACAAAGCGGAGCACTAGGGAGACTGTTATCTCTCCTGCCAAGCCGGTGATGGCCATGGAAACCCTCCCATTGCCGGGATACCACATCGGGAATTCTTATTGGTCCAAGCCAGGCCCGTTGGGAGCATAACAACAAAACAACCATAAACACAGAGCAAAGAGATTTATCTGTCACACACAGACAGAGTCACACACAAACCTATTACCACTGTTGTGTAGAACAACAATCAGCGCTTGAGAGCAATCAAAGCAACAATCAGAGCTATTTCTGTATGAGTGTTTTGGAGGGGTATCAATCACCAGTTACCTGCAACATATTGCTAAATATGAAATGTGTTGAAAGTGTTGAGTATCACAAATTGTCAGGTCCCGACAGTTGGCATTTAATGCTTGTTAAGATTTATACTCTTCTTTAATTACACCATTTCCAATTTTTCAAAAATATTTTTTTCTATTTTTAGGTAATTTATTTATTAATGCAAAGTTAGTGTATGGCTGTATGTGTTTACACAGAATTTAACATTTCAGAAGTTTGAGGGTTTTTTTTTAATTAGGAATACATGATTACAGTCTTCACAATATTGGTACCAAAACTCTGGTATCGCATCTGCACTTGTTTTAAATGTTACCCATCCCTATACTATATGTATTTGGCAAGAAAACATACAAAGTCAAAAGAAAGAAGTTTAGAACGAAGAAAACAGTAGTAAAGTAAAGTACCAGTAGGTGGGAGGGAAAGACACAGTGAAGAAGAGATGGAGAGGATCAGACAGAGACAACAACAACCATAACTAGAATTACCACCTCGCAGTTATATGACTCTGCCAACCAGACAAGTTTCACGAAATATAGTCACAATCTGTCCTTCCTGAGTTACAGCATTGAATAATGGCCAAAAATGTTTTTGTAGAACATTATTAGGTCACAGTGAACTTGACCTTTGACCATTTGGATATAAAATGTCATCACGTCATAACTTTGTCCTATTAGACAGTAGTGTTAAATTGTGTCAGAATTAGCGTATGATTTCAAGAGTTATAGCTAAGAACATGTTTGTGACAAATCTAAGGAAATTCTCTCAAGGGATATAAGGGAGATATCATATTCAAGAGGCCAAAAATGTGTTATGAGAGATCAGAGTGACCTTGACCTTTGACCTTCAACCACCAAAATCTAATCATACTTGTGTCAAAGTGACAGTTTGTGTCAAATTTGATGATATTCAGGCGTTCCTGAGATATCGCGTTTATGAGAATGGGAAGGATGTACATGACGGACCTATGGGCAGATGGATTGCTTGTTGACAACCCGGAAACATAATGCCTCTGGCCCTGGCCCTGGCATAAAAAGAAACACATACAGTCAAAGGGGAGAAATGATATTTGGACACACACACACACTCAGAGTGAAAGAGAGAAAGCAACAGAGGAGTAGACAGAGACAAGGAACCTGAGAGAGAGAAAGCCAGAAGTGGATAATGTTTCGGTGTCCTGAATTCCCTGTGTAACCTGCAGACAACTCACATACTGAGTTTCCATTATTCTACCCGACTTCCTCAAAAACACTCGCATACACACACGCACCCACACACACCTGCACACTGATTCAGTATATGTATACACGCCATCCTCTTCACCTTATTTACTGTATCCTTTCCTGCTCTCACTATGACACAGCCCACATGAGTGACTGAGTGCCAGCATGCATGAATGAGTGACTGAGTGTGTGTGTGTGTGCGTATTTGTGTGAGTGAAAGCAGAGGAAAAAATGAGCCTGAGGAATTTCAGTTCTTAAACAATCAGCTAGTTGCTATTAATCACCCAGCTACGGCTCAGCAAGCTCTGGAATGCAGCCTTTAAACACACACACACACACACACACACACACACACACACACACACACACACACACACGAGACAGTGAAATGCATATCTGAGTTGTGTTTTTTTTGTTTAACTTTATTTCTTGTTGTCTGTCATACTTCTGCAAATAGTTTGGCAACATGAAATTCAGCTGGATGTAAAGCTCTCGCACACATCCACATGTTGCAGGAGAGCTGAGAGGAGGCCACTGAGTGAGGGGTGACAGGGGGTGCCTAGTGGGGGGCCAGTGTGAGGGTTAGGGGCTATGTGAGGACAATGTGACTGAAGGGCCTCTCTCTCTCTCTCTCTCTCTCTCTCTCTTTCTCGCTACTCTACCTCTGCCACTACTGTCTTCACTCAGCACTCAGGGAGAGAGGGGGAGAGAGAGAGAGAGAGAGAGAGAGAGAGAGAGAGAGAGAGAGAGAGAGAGAGAGAGAGAGAGAGAGAGAGAGAGAGAGAGAGGGGAGAAAACACTGGCTCTATTGTGTGACCTATAAGACTGACCACCCCCTCCCTCCATGTCTCTCTCCCTCTCTCTCCTTCCCTCTCCCTCTCTCTCTCTCTCTCTCTGCTCAGTCGGCCCTATCCTTCTGTGTAATGTGCACCTGCTCGGCCTGCAAGACATCTCACACACACACACACACACACACACACACACACATATTTTAGAAAGGAGCTGGGTGAAAGGGAGAGACAGAAGGGGACTACAGAAGAAAAAAAAACTGCTTTCCACTGTTTTCTCTTCATATCTGAGTGTGTGCGAATTAAGAAGCAGAGTGAGGAAGAAATATTTCTCTCATCTTTCCTTTCTTTCTTTCCGCCACACTTACAGAGAAGTTCCCCAGTCTATTTCTACCGCTGTCTTTCTTATCTTATTTTCTTCTTTATTTATGCACATAATTATTATGTGGATTTGAGAGTATGGGGGAAGAGAGGATGGAGGGGAGGGGGTTTGGAGTAGAGGCAGCTTGAACCCTGTTGGAAAGCTGCTTTTCAAAAAACTGTTTGAAGTTCCTCATCTAACACATTAGGACAAAGATAAATATGCCCAACTGGCCATCATTCTGAAGATTGAAAACGCTTTGAAAACATCCTCCGGATTTGATTTATATTTGTTCATATGAATAAGGCTATGGGGCTTGGTACTGAATATGTTTCGCTCTTTTGCCAGTGTAACTATACTTTAAAAATGGAATATTAACTTTGGTATTAACTGGCAGATCAGAGTTTGCTTTTTACGCCTCCAATAATGTGAAAACATGGAGCATGTGTTCAAAAAAGGGCACTAAAGTAAACTTAGTGGGAACCGAAAACACAGCACTGATGTTCAAGTGTGTTAGTGAGATTTTTACAAAGCAAAAGTCAACCGTTTATGGGACTTGTTGCTGTCGGTTGTTGGGAAAGTTGGAGGAGGCTGAGAGATACAGCCCATCCCTGAACAGAAAAAGGTCAAGGATCACAAAAGTGTGCAGGCTTCAGCCTCTGAGGACCACGAATACCTGTAAAAAATATTCATGGCAATCCATCCAATAATCGTTGAAATGTTAAAGTCTGGATCACAGTGGTTAATCAACAGACAGAACAGCTGACACTGCCATCCCTACAGCCGTGCCGCAAGCATGACAAAGAAGTGCTTGTAAAAATAGTTTTTACTTATAGAACAGCACAGTGAAAGATAAACATGTACGTGCTCAGCTGATCTGACAAATGATCAGGTGGTTTAATGGCCCTTCTTGAGTAAATCCCACTTCACCTGTTTCCATTACAGTCCACTGTACCTAAAATGAGTGTTTATATTTTGACCAGCACAAAGAATTCTTTCATTCTCTTCTTTTATTCCAAAAAGCTTAGATAATTCAACAGGAAGAAAAACAAACAAATATTACTATATGTTTTGGCCCTCAAATATCGTCTTGTCATACGCTGAGCAGAAATCCACCTTACATATGACTGGTATGATTAAAGGCTGGTTAAGTTAGTCGTTATTTCTTATAACTGGGCCAGTCGGTTATGTAACTGATGCCATGAATTGCATGAATAAGTAAGATGAAGAAGTCACAAAGAAGAGACACCCTAAAGACTTCTTTGGAAATGGGTCCATACTGCCGCAGAGAAGAGACTCAGTTAAGACTTCTTGAAGATAGACCCCTGAGGTTTAGCATAGGAACATATTGTGAGAGTGTATAGTGTAATGTGTGTGTGTGTGTGTGTGTGTGTGTGTGTGTGTGTGTGTGTGTGTGTGTGTGGAAGAAAGGGAAAGTTCTCCATTATTTATGCCCTGCAGTTATGCAGCTGTGAAGCGACGACTGGGAATTACAGTATGACAGGAGCTGTAGAAAACAGCTACTGTAAAACACACTGAAGCCAGTGAGAGATAAAGAAAGACAGAATAGTAGGAAATACGGAGTGACAGAGAGACAGAGGGAGAAAACAGAGGTTGAGCATGAGGCGGAAAGCATGGGAGCTAACATCTCATTTTCTCTCAAGAGTGGTCGCTGTTGACCCGATAAGAGCAAACAGAAGCAGACCACAGGAGCACTTAATGTGACATTTACGGATGGAAAGAGCAGATATGTTATGAATAGCAAAGAGATAAGTTAAAAATTGTTCAGACACACACAGAGAATGATATATTGGTTCTGTACATGTGGTTATCCTCCAAAATGTACACACTTTGGCTCTAATCTAATGCTGTCTATACAAAGACCTACACTGTGTTCATGTGGTGATGAAACGGTTAGCTGATTAATCTATTAATCAAAGAGTCAGTTCATTGAAAATAAATCAACAAAAATTTCAATGATTCCATTCTCAAATGTTAGGATTTATTATATATGAGAATATAAAATTGTGATGGACATTTTTTACTATTTTCTGGCATTTTACCAGGGTTGCAACAAATAATTATTTTTCATTATCATTTCATCTACTTTCTCAATTGATCTAAAAATCGTTTAGTCTATAAAATGTCACAAAATTGTTAAATAAAGCCGAGTCTGGCTTTATTTAACAATTTTGTGACATTTTATAGACTAAACAAAACGATCAACCAAATCGACCAAACGGTCTTAAAAATGTCTTCTCTTCATAAGCCAAAAACATTTAGTTTACTATCATATAAGAGAAAGACAAGCAACACATTCCTTTTGGTTTCCCCTTCAGAGCAGAAGTTTTTTTTTTTTTCCATAACAGCAGTATAATGAATCACACTATTCAAACTCAGCTCTAACCCAGATAGGTCATACAGAAATATATTTAGGGAGCCACCGTGCTGGATTCCAAGGTGAAACTAATTTCAGTCCCAGATAGGGGAAAATAATAATAATAGAAATCTCTATAGACTGAGCTGTACTGACGTCTTTCCCTTTTTCAATTTGTGTGTTTGTTTGTGTGTGTGTGTGTGTGTGTGTGTGTGTGTGTGTGTGTCTCAGCAGGCATAACTGTGTCAAATAGCAGTGAATCCAGTCTAGAGTGTGGAGGGAGGGAGGGTTCTCTCTGCTCTCAAGTTTGGCTCTGCAGACCTGTGAGACTCATGACTGCTGAGAGGATTTCCACAGCAGAGAGAAGTGCTAGTTGGACTAGTGCATTACCGCCACACTCAGCCAACTAACATTCACGCACGTTTCCTAAACCATCCATTATTCATTACTCCCCACTGCCTTCCGCAGCCCAAAACCCAGAGTCTGGAGTTGAGAGCTGAACGGAAGCGTGTTCTGGTTTCAGCGTATAGACTATGGGTCTCACCCAGGACTGAGGCTTTGAGGAACACATTCAGCGCAAAAACGTTAGGACCTCATTCTTAATAGTGAGCTGCTTTCAAATATCCTCAATACATGTTTAATAGGTTTCTAAGTTTAGAAATCTTTTAATAACCTGCTTCCTCCACGTTATCTAGATTTCTTGTGTCCTGAGTAAGTGACAAACTGAATAGAAGAAATGAACAATGCATCACTGCTTTCACTTGGAGGGTGTATACCATGTAAAAACCATTGTCTTAATACATCAATTTGTTTGCTAAAAATATAGACAACTTCCTTTTCTTGGTAGCTGAAAACACCTAAATGCCATCATGCCATGAATTCACATAAACCCAGTTTAACCATCTCTGAAGTGAAAAACTGAGTGTGTCCTCATGCCAAGATAATATATACCTTTTCAGACACAGAATCACATGAAAAAATTTTAATTAAAAACTTGCAAGCTACATACTACATTAATATGTGCCAAAATGACACACTCGATTGAGGTCCTCAGTCTGAAGAGAAGCAAGTGAGATCAACACTAAATGACACCTGAATGTGATTCAGAGTGTTTCCATTCATTTGTCCATACCTCTGTCCTGCCCTGTGCTTAACTGGCAACTTCCACCTTGAACATGATAGATTTGGCAAGAGTACAACATGACTGAAAACATGAATGACTAAATGGATTACAAGCTGCTGTTTGAATGACATTGACTACAAGAATGTCCTTCCTTACTGGGAAGGCAACATCTGTCTGTCTCAGAAGTCTGTGACCTTGAGAAGTCTTCAGCCCGTCTGCATTCACACATACACACACGCACGCACACGCACACACACGCACACACACACACAGGTGGAGCAACAGTAGATTTCGACTTGGACAGAGTATTGAGGGAAGAAATGGACAGACTAAATGTGAGTAATGTGACTGAACTCGCCTTTCAAGATCTCAGGACACATTCCACTGTATTTACACCGAAACACTGAGACACTGAGAGAGAGAGAGGAGGGAGAGAGAGAGAGAGAGAGAGAGAGAGAGAGAGAGACGACTGCATGGAAGTAAAGCAGGTGTCAATAAGTAGTCTGGGACACCATAATGTTTCCAGCAGAACCGAAAAATATTCATTATAAAGTGTGGATGTGTGTCTGTACTATAACAGCTAGAGTTGAACTATTTTATTTCTATAAGGGCGATAGGAGTATCCTGCAAATCCACTGCCATAATTAACAAGTTAACCGTATATTACAGTCAGTGCTTATTGGCAACAGCCCACGGAAACACCTCTCCAACGCACCTGCATGCTCCCCCTGTGTATAAGTAAAAGGTATCTGATGCACGGTTTTCACCTCATCCAGGCAACTTTCCCGACATCAAGGAATGTGGGTGGCATTCACGCATTTACCCCGGCAACGCGTTTCTATCTCCAATGACAGAGTGCCATGCAGCAAAAAAGCCAAAACCTGATTCATTTCTAAACACCTAGCCTACGGCGTCGGACAGCTTACCTGCTCCGCTCAGGACGAGGACGCACGGACACTGAATGTGGAGCTCCGTTCAGTTGGCTACCTCCAAACCGCGGTCCAACGCTGCACATAGCAACACAAATAACCCCTGCACAGCTTCAAGTTCCCCTCTCATAGAGAAAGCCTTAGATTCCTCGTCGCCGGCCACAATTGGAAAGCGCGCCATCTTGCGGACTGCCCGAGCGCGCGGCGCAACAGGTGGATAGAGGGAGGGACAGATTGGGATGCTGCCTTCAAGCACTCTCGGGAAATATAGTAAGTAGGCTGCCAGGATGACTTTTGTGACCTAACGAGGTAAGATACTTTAGGCCACATATGTAAAAGGTTAAGATATAGACTAAATAAACCTGTATAGGACAGAATTCACAGTCATCAATTCACTTTTCATTTATTGTTTGAATGGTTTAGGCTGCACGGAAGCCTCACAACCTATGGTAGAAAAAAAGATGCATCTAATATGGTTTGCTCAGTTCAGTATGTTTCAGTCATTTTTCTTAGTGAAACATTTAACACTAAATTGTATCACCAACAAATTATTCCAAATATCATTCCAATTTTCTTCTGTTGCTCTAAAATAAATCAAACTCTTTTGTTACCAGGTCAGTTTTGCTCTTGTCTTGGCCAAGCGGCCTAAGCTCATACTTGAAATGATATAATCTTTCTTTAACAGGGAGATCTTAAACGCAGCATGGTACCACATAGAGGAGAAAGGAGAGAGGATACATGAGGCCTAATGACTTCATGGCTGTCTTCCAAACCAGAGTTATCCCTAATCCTCTCTCCCAGCTTAGACATAATGTTTGATGTTTTCAGCAACCACTTAGCTATATGGGGCTCAGAAGAAAAAGATAATGGGTCTACAAGTACAAGTTATCAGTTACTGATCTGGCCAAAAGTCACTTTATTTCTTAAACATATTAAACATATTGTTATTAGTGTTGTTACTAGTGTTATCAGTATTAGTGGGGATAGTAGGCTGGCAGTAGCAGCAGCCACATTACAATAATAGCCTACAAATCATAAGGAAGGAAAACAATGTGATGAATGTATGACTAAAGTGATATGTTTTTTCACCTCAGTAGCATTTGTGTATGTATTTATTGATCGGTCTAAGTGATCAGTAGATGGTGGTATTTCCCCAGGCATCACCCATGGCAAGTGAAGCTGGAGAATGTGTTCAGTTTCTGCCGCGTGAGGATAATAGAGGTAGAAGAGGCACTTTTGCCTTCAAAATAAAAGGGCACCCTTAAAAGGCTTATAGTGAGTGGAGCACATCAGAAAAAATGACACTTCTACTGAGATGAACAAAATTATTAAACTAAAATAAAAGATTATATACTATTAAGCATTATGACATATACAGGCATTTGTCGATGAAAAATTATATGCTGTGTATTGTCTTTTTCCTCACAAAGAGGTCATTGCAATATATACAAATCATAGCTACAGACAGATTTGGAGGATTTTATCTATCTTGTCAATGTCCATTTTACAAACAGATGCAGTCTAATTGTTCCTAGTGCTACAACAATGGAATCATCTCCTCTTTATACAGTCAGTGCTATGCATCTAGACCTATGTGTGAATGAGATATCGTATTTATATGTGTTGCAATGACATATTGTTTATCACAAACTAATCACACGGCATGATTACCTAACTAGTATTTTGCAGGTATAGAAATGGTTACGGGTATTATTTTGAAAATTCTCACAGGATGTTGTGGAGTCATTCAGGATGTGCTGACACTAGTGGACCAACAGTGATGAACGATAACATTAGCAGCTAATATGTCATCTTCCTTATTATTATTATTGGGTAGGTGAGGTGTGAGGATGTGGGTGAGGTTTACACAGACCCACAAACGGTTTGCAGCCCGCTACGAGTCCATTTTGTCTGGTGAGCCGTTATTGGAAGCTAATTTTTAGCCATCTTTGTTTGTTAGCATCTATTCCTCAAGTCTATGCAAATTTTCCTAAACAATGACAGCGTCCTCAGCTAATGCACATCTGGTGCTTATTTTTTAGAATGGTTAGAGTGTGCGAAATAAGCACATTTAGTAAATCTCGAAATATATGTGTATTTACTGATTTGGGATGTGTTGTAACACTTCTCACTGATGTTTTTTAAGTGATAGTAGTATATCTGTCTGTTTTATCTGTTGCAGACTCGTCAAATGAAAGACCAAGTCTTCATACATCCATTTTATGAGGTAAGCAGTGGTGTCAGACCTTCTCTCATCGGGTTTGGTCCTTGTCGCCAAAATAAACACACATCTACTTACAAACTGGAAGCAGCGTTAGCAGCAGGAGCAGCAGGAGCACAGAGCCAGTCCCCCTTCACCTTTCCCAATGGCCACCGCGCGCTTCCCCGGGAAGAGTGTGGACGTGGCCGCCGTCAACTGGACCCCTCCAGCGCTGGGCAGGCCGCTGTGTGTTAACGGGACGCCATGGATCCTTTACCTGCTGGAGGAGTGTGTGGATAATGTGTGGGAGTATTGCAGTGTGGTGATAGGGCTCATATCCATGTTCTGTTTTCTGCTGTCCACATTACCGTAAGTAATGATTGTGATGTTCACCACCATAATAAAATGTTGAATTACATGGTAAAACTCATATCCAAGTGTGTGATCTATCTATTTATCTATTTATCTAGGCAGGTCTATGAGGCCTATCGAAATGGTAAAGTGGAGGAGGCCATGTCCTTTGGCTTTCTCTTCTTCCTCTTCAGTGGAGACCTGACCAGCTTTGCAGGTTGTTACCTCACTAGCCAGCTGCCTATTCAGGTAGACATGCACTTTACAACCTAGTCTGGTTGGGTTAAGCTGTCTACTGTGTGTTTCTTTACTGTGAACCCTGTTGTTAGTGTCCTTTGTGTGATGTTAGTAACTCACAGATGATAACAAAGACATATTTGATTTACTGCCAGTTTGCTTTCTTGTTTCTAAAATAAGTGAGTTATTATATTACACATAAACTCTGCTCAGGCCTTTTTGCTAGAGGTTTTTTTTTACACATTGAGTTCACTTATTTCACTTTTAGGTCACTCATTTAAGACATCTTGCATGATTCTGACACCATGTTTATGGCACAAGGTTCCTGAGGTTTTGAGTGTTGGGGACCATTATCTTTGGTTGGTTGAACTGTAAATGACTTAACCTGCTCTGTGTAACAGTACTGACAACTACATCGTTCATGAAGGTATAGCCTTCACAGCTTATCTCTATATTGCACTTGAAATTATGTATAGGACAAAATAACATTTTGGTTTGCCTTCTCTCTTTCTCTTCCCCTCCCTGTCCTTCTATCAGATAGTCACAGTGGTGTTCTACATCTTCACAGACCTGATCCTCATCTCCCAGTTTCTCTACTATAAGATCAAGAACAGCTCCAGCAGAAGTAAGCCCTGACATTTCCTCTTATCTTGAGTAAAGGAACTGGTGAGTGATGCCAGAGCTGTGCAAGTCAACCAAATCGTAACCCTCCAGATTAATGAATAGCATAACCATGAAGAAGGAAGTACCTCCTACTGTTGACTCCATAGCTAGAACTTGAACTACATGACATAAAAAATGAGTCATGATAAAACTTGAGTTCAGTTGCAGTACACTGGATATCTAAAATGAAAACCTGCAAAGCTGGGAATACTGCTAATTTATCACTAATACTCGCAATGATATAAATACTGTGACAATGGTTTTATTGTCTGACTGTAGGCTGGCAGCAGAAATGAGAACAGAGACTACAGACATATATTTATAATGTTATATGTGATAATGTTGTTTCTAATCCTCAAATTAACAGGTAAGGTTACTAATAGAATGTGCTGAAACTTTCCTGCTCAGTCTGTATCTTGGTGATGGCTATTTAAAATAATTAATCTAAAGGATCTCAAGATAGTTTGCTAATGTATTTATTTTTTAAGAAATTATTATTGGCTGATATATTGTTATCAGATTTTTTAAACTCAAATATCAATGTCAGTCACGGTGTTAAAAAACAAACCCAGGATTGGTCAGACTAAAAGTCATAGTTCCATACATGAGATCAGCACAACTCGAATGGAAAATTGTTGCTGTGACGGTATGAAGTCAACAAACCAGCCACCTGCTTACTTCAGTGATGACGGAGACATTTCCAGTTGTTATGTACTTACAAGTGGTTACCGCCAAAGCCAAAAGTGCCAAAATACTTGATGACACATACACATGTTGAGCCTTTCAAAGACTGCTTGCAGCTCTGCATATGCATGTTATGAATTATGATGTTGCACTTGGTTTAAAACTCTGTCTTCACTGTCAGTTCTCTTGTGTGTTTGTCCTGCAGAGAGCCCTGTGTTGAAGTGGCTGTGCTTCATGTGGTGTAGTGCTGCTACGTTAGTCCTCCTGGCTTTACCCAAGCTCATCATAGACAATAGTGTAAGCTTAGACACCCAGGTAAGTAAATTGTGTGTAGTATATGTTTGTGTCCATATTTGAATATATTCAGGGGTTAGATTTACATTTTCATTAATCAGATTTTGGTTAGTTTGTTCCATATTTTCAGGTTTATTTGAAACACATTAAGTCACTTCTGATGGGAGAATGCGGTTGTACTGTTTCTTATGTAGGTGCAACATTTTGACCCTTTCGTCTCTCTCTCCTTCTCTCTGCGTGTTCATCTTTCCCAGAGTCCAACTACCTCTAAATCAGTGGAAATCACTGGCTATATATGTGGATACCTGGCATCTATCTTCTACCTCTGCTCCCGTTTCCCCCAGCTCTATAAAAATGTAAGTGGCAATTTGTTTGTTTGACTCCGTTGAGATGTGGAGGTTGTTTCCATGGTTTGCGTGTGAACTGCACCATCCTAAGGGGAGATCTTGGACAGCTTTCTCGGGCTCCCATCCCAGGGAGTCCGTGAAAAACTGTACCTATTATATGTCAGTTAGTCAAAAACAGGGACCGTGTGTGTTTGAAGAGGGAGGTGGGATTTGTGTGTTTGTGTGTACAGTATGTGTGTTAAAAATGAGAACCAGGCATTGAAGACAATGGTGCCATTGTACCAAAGAAACATGGCTCAGATGCAGCTATTAATCACCAGAGGGGATTGTCTCTGCTGGCTGCCAGCGCAAGAGAAACTTTTGGGCGTGCACATACACACACATACACACACACACACACACACAAGCACACACAACCTGACTATTATAAATCATTTAAGTCAGGTTTACCCTGGGGAAAGAAAGACCTGCATGTTCAAACATGTTTGTTTTTTTTTCAGCTGAAAGTCCAAAGCATTTTCACCATATCATTCCAAGTGGCAAGTCAGTCATCCAGTTTGGTGGAATAATAAAAAAAAAAAAAATAGCTATTATTCATTATTCTCTCAGTATTTCTATTGCAAACACTTTGTAAGTATTGCTTAGGTCCAGCCCACGCAGTAATCTACAGGGCATTCACATGTTGCCAAGCAACATTTCAGCATTTCATGTTTTTGGGGAAAGACTGAACTACTTTAATCAGCCAAGGTTAAAATGTTGCTTTGGATTCAGAATATTGGATAGATGCTGTCTTTCCTGGTCACTTACAAAGAAAGTGAAAAGAAGTGATGAAGTAAATTTCAGGTACAGTGACAGAACATGCTTCTTGCTGTTTATGTTTAACGACACTCTGTCTTTAACTGCCGTTAGAATAAACTAACCGTGTAATCTGTGTAATCTTTTCTTTTCAATGTCCAGCGGTATGCCATGAACAATACAGGACCAGTTAGCACAATGATTTTATTGTTGTTTATTGTGTTTTCAAGGGATTTATTGATGGCAATAAAAAGATAAAGTAACACCAGCCTTATCCTTTAATCTTGTTATGGTGGCCTGTATCTGTTTGAAGTGCAAGTACACAGAAAAGAAATGTTCACTGTTAGTGAAACAGAAACCTGGCTTGTGGTTAACATATTGTACCCAATCTTTTTCTTTTTCACTGACTGTGGGTTTTCACATATGTATGCCGGAAGGCAAGGCTCCAGTAACAGTAGAATGCTAAAGTAAAGAAGAAGTACCACTGAGAAGCTGAATAATACCTACAAGTCCAGGGCAGGCCCTGTGCTGTGGTTTTTCTGTCTGTTATTGAAATACTGTTAACTCTGCCCATTCTAGTTCCAGCGACAGTCTACAGAGGGGACCTCTTACCTGTTGTTTGCCCTGGCCATGATGGGCAATGGGACGTATGGGTTGAGTGTCATTGTGGTCCTACCTGCACTGAGGGGCTCCAAACAGACATTCATCATCAAACATCTGGCCTGGCTCATTGGCAGCCTGGGAGTCCTCATACTTGACTTCTTTGTATCCTTTAAATCAAAAGTCCAGCCACAAGCTGTTTGTACCAAGCCCATCATATGTTCTGATAGCTCCTGCTACAAGTTTAAATTCTCACTGTAATTCCAGTGTAGCTGTCTGAATACTTGCTCACAGCCTAAACTTTTATTTGAAGCCATATTCAGGCATAAATGTTGCTTGTTACGTCCTTGCACATTGTTGTTGTCCTTGCATTGTCTTTGTGTTGAATGATCTCTGTATTTACTACAGATGTGAATTTATTATACATATCACATGAGCAAATCATGAATTGCATCAGCACAGTGCAACTTAATGACGTAGGAGGCAGCCATTTGAGGCAATTAAGTGTTTATTTACTGTTTGCATGCATCAGTGTGTACTTTATAGAACATTACATCCGTCTGAGACGGTAGTTATTTCATTTGGACAAAGGAATGGCTAGGAAGCTGCAATGATTACCTACTAAAAAATTAAAACCTCAGTAGTTGCCTGAGGAAAGAGTATCTTGTTGATGTTTCGGTATGAGCCTTAACCTTGTCAGGTGACTGCCCAGTTTGTGATGTACAGGAAGAACAACTCTGCTAAAAGCAGCATGCTACTCAGAGTCCCAGAGGTGGAGCCACTTCTGTGTGAGGAAGAAGAACTGTCCTTGTTATAGGACACAAAATGGACAACAACTTGGACCACTTAGTCAAGAGAGGAGCGGTTACTCTGCACTTTGTTTTTCACCATTTTTTGGGGTTCTTTTCGATTATTGATTTATTCATAATACATTGAGAAAACAGAGACATTGCAGAAGCATTTTGTAAATATGGGAACCAATGGAGCCAGCAGGTAATTCAAGTGCATCTTTGCAGTCTGATTTTCTGCTCTTAAAAAGACCCACAGCAATATCATCTCCTCTGTGGTTTACTGTACATGTAAGATGAGGTCAAGACATTTTTCTTAACACTGGAGAGTAAGTTAAATTAAACACCACTCAAGAGACATTTGAAGGTGTCTCTTCAGGCAGCCGTGTTGGCATCACTTGAGTCTCTTTCTGGTTATGAGCACTGTTGTTTTTGATTAATTATTCCACCGGGATTTCCTGACTTCGTTTTGAATGCAATAACTGTATTTTTATTTGCCATTGGGGAGCACACACACTCAGAGGAGGAAGCTTTATGCCAGATGTCTTCACAAAATACAAGCTTTATGGAAGAACCAAGTGCCTGTTACATTTCCACATTTTTGACAGGGTAAACACTGCTGTAGCGGATGGCAGTATTATATTAGGATGCAGGATTTAGTCTTTTTCTCACCGTCTTTGGTATTTTAGTGACATAGAATACAGAGTTTGTGTAAGCACAGTAATAGAGGAACCATCACTCATGTTTTAATGTGAAGTTGACAGATAGTTTGGTCTTCCTGGGTTCAATATCTAAACGATTAGCTGTTTTGCTAACAGGAATTTGTCATGAACAAAACATAAGATCACTAGACTCACAGTTTGCATGACATTACATAGACCGGATGTAAATGTCTGCAGGGGCCATGCCTCTACCTGAAAGATGCTCATTTGACTGCAGGTGTACCATGGCCTCATTGCTATTTCAAATGGATGATGCATTTCTCTGCTTTCCTTGAGAAATTATTTGTTTGTGCCTTTTTAAACTAATATAAATGCATTGTATATCCATTTCAAAACTAAATTATTTTAAAATTAAATTGAGTTAGATTTCTAAACTATTGACAGTGATTTATTTAAGGGACAGTTTTTTGTAGAAAATGCAGTGAAACCTTTTGAATAGCATTGACTGTTAAGTTTCTTTGTTACGGCATCCTGTTTCTTTTCCTGACATTCATTAAAGACATGACTCTTTAATATTGTATTTAAGACAGATCTAAGAATAGGAACACTAATAGGATGTTATTGAAATACTTGTTAAAGTAATGAGCTTCACAATCCGTTTGCACATTTAATGTGTTTATACTCTGTCATCAGGTTTAAAGCAGAGAAGCTGCTCTTGTCAAATCAAATTTATTTATAAAACACCTCTCCCTTAATAGCTTCATTAAAGAATAACACAAAACAAATAGATGACAACAAGGGAGAGCGAGAACAAAACAGAACAAACAGTTGTCTTACTGATGAGCAGTTCATTTAAAGCAAATACTCGTTTAGATCATACAAAAAACTAATATCTGCTCAACGTTGTGCCAAATTTTCAATATTTATGTGGGGTTGTCACTGTTTTATCTACTCAGCTATGTAACTAAAGCACTTGCAGAGATCTGCAGCTTTCTCTACCTCATTGTAATGTGAAAATGATTTATTTCTCCCAGTGTGCATGATGAGCTTCTAACTGGAGCACAGTGCTTCATGTGTGGGAAAATTAATTGGGTATTGCATTTAAAGATGGGACTATTGAAATTAAAATATAACATTTATTTGATTACATCTAAACTACCATGTTTCCAAAAATAACAGTTGATAAGTATATGTTGGTCATTATTACCACAAAAAACCGAGCAACATGACTGACCTTTTTTCTGTTCGTAGCCAATCAGGTGATACAATAATGTGAATTTATGTAGATATTGGGGGATTTGGTCTAGCTTTATTTACAAAAGAATTTTTACCAGTAAATGTAGTTTTTACAAATTATTTTTATATTGCACGATTTATACTTTGATCCCTTCTCATTTCCTTTTAAATGAGTCTGATTTACTTTTTCAGTCTAGCACAAAAAAGTACCTGTTTATTGTATATATTATCTCTCTATACTGTAGAACATGTAGTATTTATAAGACTGTAGTTTTTACTTTAAATGTGTCACTGTATTGTTAATATGTATTTATTTTTCTTTAAACACAACATTTCATTATTGTCAGATGCATTTAACTGTAAATGGCCAGTTATATTGTAATTCTGTGCTCTGTGCCAGGATGTTTACTTATATTGTCATCTGATAATAACTATAGAAAACATGGTCATTAACTGTATGTATATTGTACAAAACTTGAATAAACTGCAGTGTATCTTCAGCTGTTTGAGTTGATTTGATGGGAAGGAAAAAAGAACATGGTCATGCAAACGTAATACATTTTTGATGAACAATTTCCACAAAAATTAATCTGTACTGAGCATGTACGTTTGTTTACTTTATCATAATTATGATTTTATGTCTTATATGCACCCAAAGTTGTAATGGGTAAATAATTATTCTGAAGGGAGAAGTGAAACCAAATATTAAATGACTTGTATGCTGGGTTGTACTGTGACTTTTCAGTACATTCCTAATGCCATGATTATTTAATTTCAATAAGAATAACTATCTGAAGTTAACATGTAATCTGTAAAAGGTTGTTTTGGTTCTGGTGTGTGACTCAAAGCTCCTGTGGGTTCACACACTGTGTTCATGTCTATAATACTCGTGTAGGTATTCTGTAGCTTTGATTACACACTATTTGCGCAGCATCTTAAGATATTATCATAGGATTACAACAGGTCGTTGTAATGGGAAAACTACAAGTGTCCACCCTCTCATTCCCAGCCACTTTTTGATCGAGCTCTCTGGCGTCCAATTGATTAAACGTGTGCCTCTGAGGGCGGGAGTAGTGAAATTTATGGCTGCCCGGAGGAGGGACTTCCTTTAGAGTTGCAGTTGGATGGCAGCAGGCAGCTGCTGGGCTGACACGTAACTAAAGTTAAAGGTGCTATGGAGGCCTCGTCGGGGACTTGAGCGTTTAATTTTTCCATGATCTTCTTTGAATTGCGTCGGAAAAGCGAAAGTCTGGGAAGGTAAAAGAGAACGCTAACGGGAGTCGTCAGCCTCGGTTAGTCGCGCGTTTCAGCAGCGCACAGCCGGAGTTTGACGTGAAGTCAAGCGAAAATCTGAGCGGCTACTTTGAAGTTACAGGGGAGAGTCGTGAATGGATGGTGCTATGCTAAAATAATGTACACCGAGGCAATTATTAGCGTTTATTTTTTCTGCCTGGAAATGCTCGGGGAGTGAGGGGAGGGAGGGGGCGGCTTCTTCAGTCTTCACCGGGAGGTTAAAAAAGTTGAGTCGGAAGTTTCCAGCAGCAGAGACGGGGCTTTCTCGCGCAGACAGCGGGGAGGGGTGCGGGTCCAACATGGGAAACGGGGTGTGCTCCCGGAGGCAGCGGAGGATCTTCCAGTGTCTCCTGCTGCTCACGGTGGTCTGCGGGATGTTGTACGGGGGAATGATATCGTATGAGATGCACAAACAGCTCAAGAGGACGGAGGCGATGGCACTCAAGTACCAGCAACATCAAGAGTCCCTCTCGGCTCAGCTCCAAGGTAAACACAGTGATAGTGAGGTGATTGACTGTTGTACAGGTGCCAGAGAAGCGTGAGAACTGGCTTCTTTTGAATGTGACTAATGTCAGGCCAGACTAATAAAACTGCAGTTTTATTAGTCGCTATCAAACGCCTACACCCTTAAAATAAACCAGAGGACTTAATTCAATTCATTACGAAACACAGATAAGTTCGGCTTCCTGTCAGCACTGTTGGCACCTTAAAACGCAAACCTTTAACGTTTTGTTGTGTGTGTTTCTGTGTTAGAATAAAGCCTTAATTGTTAAGTGTGTGTGTCAAATGCAAAAATAGAAGAAACAGTGTGTCTGACCTAACTGGACTGTAGCTATACTGTAGCCAGGCAGTGATTTACCAAGTGCCTGTCCTTGACCTTTGACCCTATGTGGCTTTCTAATCTTGTGATAAACCAGGTAATGGTCTGAGCAGATTGGGCTTTAAAGTTCAACAGAAGGGTTCATGTGGTTGGTCAGCTCTGTCTTCTGCACTCCACTGTAAAGTGTGAAATTAGAGCCCTCAGTCCTCATGAGTGAGGTTTACTGCAGACTGGAGGCTGTGACAAACACACACACACACACACACACACACACCTGGTTGCAGTCGCTGTGTCCCCAGGCTCACCTCAACAGTATACAGATTAGTAGGCTATACTTTAAAGTGACGAGGTCAGCCAGCACATCTGCTCCTGCCAGCCACAGCTGGAGGAACAGTGGAGGGAAAGGGAACACTGAAGAGGCATATTGTAACATACAGGTTGAACTTTTTAAAAGTCTTTAAATGGGTTAGCTACCACCCTGAAGATGGTATTGTTTTGGTTTTAATCTTGCCATTAGTCTTTGTTAAAGAGTTTTGTATTATCTTGATAGTGGCTGTGTTGTTACAGAGGACGGAATATAAATCGTTTTCAGTGTAGACATCTTATTCAAACACCTGTCTTTAATTAAATACCCAATCAGTAATTTGACCGACATATGAAAATAAGCATTTAACCCTATTACTGCATCATTAAACATGAATAGCTAACAGTAAGTTGTGTATATATAAAAAACATATTGAAAGTTGGTCATGTTCCAGTCCTTTTATTTTAAATTCTGATGTTGGATCAACCAATTTATTTGTACTTAGATTAGTGTGTGTCTGTGGTTACACATCAAAATGGGATGTGGTTGTTAAGCTTAGTTGGCATAGAGCCAGCAGTTATTTAGTAACAGCCAAGAAACATAATAACTTCCAGTCAAACCACAACATCAACAGTCAAAAATCCATAAACATTGACTAATCTGTTTGCTTTATTGCCATTTGTGGAAGATAGTAACACACACACACACACACACACACTGATCTTCAGTATAATCCCCTTTATTACTAGCAGCATGTTTCTGTTAAACACCTAACTTCAGGAACTTCTTACACATAGCAGCTCTACAAAAGATTTGACCGTCTTGTCCTACCCTCTCTGATTTACTCCCTCCCTATAAAAGCACTTAAACGCACTCTGCTGTGCGGACAGGGTGTGAGGTTTTGTGTCATGCCATTATGCCAGGCAGAACACTCAAGCTATATGGCTTCATCTATTCAAAACAAAGTTTGTGCCCACATCAGAGAGTCAAAGAGAGTGTCAGGGTTTGAGCTAAGACTCTGGACCTGATAATTGAATGCAGCCTTTGATCCACCTAACCAGCAGTTATCTCCCCCCACCATCCACAGCTTGGGTCCAGCAGACTTACTGTAATGTTGCCCATAAACTTTTACACATAAGATGTGTGTAAAAGTGTATCCATGCACATGGATTTAGGCCTTTGTTTGTTTCATTGTCTAGTGAAGTAATCTGTGACAAATGTGCGCTTGTAAACAGTAAATTTGATTTTATAAGGTGTCGTGAATAGCATTGGCTTTCCAAGTAGGCAGCTTTATATGAGAAATGTGAGATTTTCCTCTCATATTTTCTATTATGTCAACTTCTACTTAAACAAAGCTAGCTCAGTAGTGTATTTTAGTCAGTTTCAGGTCGATGTTATACAAATGGGTTCGATTTCATTTTTTCAGAAGATGCAGTAAATCTGATATATCCAGAAAGAGAGAGCGTTGCAGTAGAATTTGACAGTTCAAAGAAAGCGATATTGCTCAACTCCATTTGCATCGTTCTGTGCACCACACCCCTTCTCTCATTGTGAAGCAATGGGTCCTTCAACCAATCACAGGGTTCAGGCCACTCCAGATTCTGTCCTATATTTAGAGGTGGGCCATAGCTTGGGGGCTGTATTGATTCTCTGTTGCCCACCATAACCACAGGCTGGCAGTTGTTAGTCATTTAAAAGCATCAACTGGCACTTTGTGGTTATGCCTGCACTCTGAGAAAAGTGTCCCTGTGATTTAACACCCATTCACCCCCTCACACAATCACACACATATCAGTGTTTCCTTGCCATTTTCAAAAACATTGATAAAACAGAAAATGAACGCTGTAAAATGTTTCGCATCGCCAACAGTTGTCACCTGCTGTTTATTATAATGAATGCTCTCGTCGCAACCCATGACAAACGGAAGTAAACACTTTTGTTGTTTGAGTTAGAGATGCAAATTCTCCCTGGATTCAACAGAAGTATTTGACCCGATTTGGGTTTTTGTATCTCCTGATTAAAAATGAAAAGGTTAGATTTTTGTCTTGCAAAGTGCCTTCTAAATATGAATGCCAAAGAAATGAACAATAAAAATGCAAGGCATGACTTGAATCCAAAATAAATCAAGTCACAACAGAACACACCGCTGTCTACGTTCAAAGTATATGTGAATATTAGATTAGTATATAGGTAAAATCTATTCTTTTATTGCAAAATTTTGTTAGTGGGATTTTGTGAGATCAATGGGCTCCAAGGGACTGGCCTCAGCATACAGAACTCTTCATACCACTTCTCTAGGGCTCTCAAATGTCCGGATCTTTCTGTCCTTCAAACTTTATCTTGAACTCCATTATTTTGGTCAATGAGGAGGTGAGTTTGTCACCAGGTTCCCACCTGTCTGAGGTTTCTCAGATTAACTGAGTTACAATTTCAGGGAGAAAGACTCAACACCACTCAGACCACCTTTTTTGTCTAGTTTACACATGTTTAAATATGTAATTACCGGGTATAAAGGTACCTGTGTGGGGGGCTGTGTTTACAAGTAGGAGGTTGGAGGAAAGCTGACACAAGAGGAGGAAGTTTGAAACCCTTAATATGTTTCGGTAAAAGCTTTGTGCAAGCTTGCTCTGCCTGCTCCTGTGAGTGAAAGATAAAAATAAAGTAACTGTGATTACTATGAGAAACTCAGGAATGTTGACCTTGATTGTACATATTGTAGTAGGATTTGAGCTGTAGTGCAGTGAAAGCTGTGAAGTAAACTCACCAAAACATCGATTTGTAAATCTGACTGGAATTTAAAAATATAAATATTATGTTTATATGAGCAAATATGTGATCCTGACTCAGATCCTGAGGTTTTAAAAGTTTTTCTGGCCCGGTGCAGGGTATGACCTAGATGTGGAGAGGATTGAGTCAGATTACCTGATGAAAACACTAAACATTACAGTGTACACACTTTAAGCTCTGTGATCAACCAGGCAAAATGAATACACAAGCCCCAAAGGAACCATGTACACAACACCTTCTGCATTACTGGAGTAAGTTAAGATCTGTATTGACTCTCACTTCCTTCTAAATTGAACCGGACCTCTGTGTGTGTGCTCAGTGGTGCGGTGGGAGTGTGAGTGAGAACACACACAAACACAGCACAGACAAAAACCCGCAGCCCATTTCCCCCCGTGATTGAGAGTATTCACGGTCCACAACTCTAACCGATCCAATCTTCTCCACATCTAAACCAGCAGGCCAATAAAGGTCACCAGCGTAGAGAACTCTGTTGTTCTCGCTCTGACGATGCACTTACACTGCACTGTAAGGGAAATGTTTCAGTGCTCTGAGGGGAAAAACTTCAAACAATAAATGTTCCTTCCCGTGCTCTTTGAGGTCCGGTTTGTGCGTGTGGAAGCGTTTCATTTGTGGGAATGGTCGACCCTGAGACAGCAACAAGTGGTGGTCTTTGCCTCTGGATATTTGTAGTTACATTGATCGGATGTTACTTTGAGCAGGGTTGAAAAAAATTGACTCAGTTGTAATTTTTACCTCCGACAAGGAGATGATGTTTTCACCTGTGTCTGTTTGTTTGTTTGTCAGCAGGATTACACAATAAATATTAAATTCTGTTGCGGATCCGGTTAAAGGGGCAGATGCAGGAATATTTGACCACTTTCCTCAACATTGCGAGATAGGGCATTGTCGTCACATTTCGCCTTAGTGGATGTAAAGGAAAGAAAAGGAGAAAGGAAGTAAATGAACATGCATTTCAATATCTTTAACTAAATTTACAATTAATTTATTCTTCTCTCTTAATCTTTATCCTTGTTATGTTTCTGTGAAGCAAATTGAGCTTCTAAATGAAACATATAATGTAAATATTGAATTTGCCTTGTGGCAATATTAGTGAGTTTTAATAACTCAGAAGCACATTCAGATGACATCCTTTTTTAGACTGTAGCTTCTTTGTAGCTGTTGCCCAACTTGTTCGTGTTGTCCCCTAGAGAGAGGGTGTGTGTGTGTGGTGTGGTATGAGCTGAGCTGAGCAGCATGGCCTCATCTTTGGCACAACTGAGAGGGTACAGAGCTTGCAACAAGCAGAATAAAACCTCCCTAATCTGATGTGGCTCAACGTCCATCTGATTAAGCTCAGAGAAAAGAAAGAATTTAGAAAGACAGTTCTCTGGAGTCTGTTGGATTTCAGCCAAGTTATCAACATAAAGTTCAAACGTCATGTTATTTTCCAGTGTTATATCAGTAAACAACTACGCAGTCGGTTGCATGAATTCGGTGAAATTACGGCACATGGCACAGTGTGCAAAAATAGTAAGTGCGGCAATATAAACTTTATATGAATGACCTCAGGTAATAAACACCACATTTATGTAAGAAATCACTGAAAGGCAGCATTTTCTATATACAAAAGAGCAGACATTGACATAAAAACACACACATGTTCACTCAATACAACATAAAGTGCAGTACATTGGAAATACCCATTTATGGCAACACCCGGGTGCAGATAATAACGAATGTTGACGACGGTAGTGACAGCATTGGTGTCGCGGGAGGAAAAAAACCACAGTGTCACCAGGTAGGGCAGTTTGTCCGTGAAGGTCAGATTGAGTTAACAAAGCTGTGGCGTCACTTTTTGTTAAACAAAATCTCTTATTAGAATGTGCCATTGTTGAACCGAGCTAATTTGCTTTAAACCAGATGAGGGGAGAGAGACATTTTCCACGTTATTAGACACTAAAATGTTTCCATTAAATAAGCACCAAGCTATTTAATCAGTTTGAATTTAATGTTTGCCCTGTATTAGCTTGAGTAGCCATTAGTTGCTTTATTGCACCTTTTAATACCAAGTCTGTGTCTCACCCTCTTGTTGTGGTTTGTGTGTTTCCATGACCGTCTCTTTCCCTTCAGTCTCTCCTGGTTTGTCTGTTTATGTCTGTCCTCTTTGTGGCCGCCTCACTGCTGTGAGCTTCCCTCTGCTTCACTCTCCATTTCGTTTTTACTTATTCTCTGTGCCTACATCTGCTCCTCTCTCCTACAAGCTTTTACTCTTCTTCCACTCATGAAATTATTACAAGATTGTTCTGTATAGTTAACAGTTTATCCTGGAATCTGTTGAGTTGGCGCTTAAAGGGAAAAATAGCCACATCATCAGTTTGACCGCCCAAATTGCCCAAGGCGGGAGAGAGAAAATGTAAGAGACTGGAAGAAGTGATGACCTAGTAGTCATGGTCCAAGTATTTTATTTTTTTTTTTTTTTAAGATGGATGAATGACAGCTTGCCCCAAGACCACAATAAGGGATCAGATCCAAATTATTGTAACATGAGAGATTGTTCATAACCTCATTACATTTGTTCAAGAAGTGTATTAAGGGGACAGAGCATGTTTCTTACCAAAGTGTTGATGGGAGTTACTGTTATTGACACAAAGTTACAAAATGCTTCAAATAAAATAATAAAACCAAAGACTTGAATGACACTTGGCTCATAAAATCTTATTCTGTCCATGTAGTAAATGCTGTGTGATTACTATGCAGTGTTCATAATGGTTTGTTTAAATGTGAATATTACTTGCCAATTTTGAATGTATAAAGTATGACTAGTGTAACACACAGGAAGTAGATCAAATACTAAATATGTAGGTTAAAAATCGCTTATCACCACAAAGCATTTGCAGATCCAGTACAGTAATACGACGCCAGTAAAACTGCACTTGAAGAACAGAAAGGGTTTTAAAACAACGCTAGTCACAAATGCACAACTGAACTGTGTCGTAAGCCTCTACAGACCGAGTACAGAGAAGTGGATGTGTGGAAGAGATGAGTAGCCTCCAGTTACAATCTGGAGAATAAAAGCTCAATATGAGTGATGAAAACTAAATTTGCATTTGACTTAGGAAAAATGTGTTTAAATAAAAAAAAAAAATTTTTTTAAAAAAACCATTTAAAATCAGTAATATGTTTATTCACTTATTCAATTTTAAATTCAAATGCCCTCCTCATCTCCTTTAAGCTTCTTCTTTTGTGTTTGGTGGTTGTTCCTTGAATCTCCCCTCTGTCACAATACACACAAACACAACAAAGTGTGTTTTTGTAGATTATTTAGGCTCAGGTCTGTTTTGAATCTATCTGAAAGAACAGAAGCAGTGATGTGCAGGGCATCTGAATGGAACAAGTTGAGAAAAAAGAGCAAAACGGACGTGCAGCTTGCGAACCTGCCATCATGTTTATTCATTTGTTGCATCGTTTGTGTGTGTAACTCCCGGTTGTATAAGCTTTGGATGCACTTTTCGTATCATCTCCATCCTGTAGTCTGCCGCTTCTTTTAAACTAAGTCCCCACAGGGATTATTTCCTTTTCAGTTAATCTTGAATGAAAAATGGAGGGGAATAAAAGAGGAATCTGGTGAGAAAGAGTTTGGACAGGGCAGAGATTAGAATTGTGTCTGGGCAGACAATGAAGATGAAGGAGCAAGGAAGACCAAGAATTATGTTAATTTACTTGATGTATTTTCATTGAATGAAAGTGAATCATACTTTAAAAAACCTCTTAGACACAGCCACCAGGCATATAAGCAGCAGGAAACAAACTAGAAGTATTTGTAAATACTTTTAGACCACCAGACTTGTGAGGAATACCACAGCTTTCTGTTGATGGAGCGGCCGTCGTGTCCTGAGATCACAGTGTGGTTGAATAAATATCACACCCGGCTCTTGTATCAGCAATAAAATCTATATCTTCTCTCTGCCTGCCCCTCTATAAGTGTATGTGTTTTCTGCAGTGTACATGTTTGTGTTACACCTCTCTTTTTGATTACTTTACCTTCCACCTGGCACAAACAGAGGCCTATACACTCACTAAACCTTTGGATCTCCTCTCTCTCTACCTCCCTCCTTTTATTTATCCTCTCTCTTTCCCTCCATCTGTGTTTTATATGTGAAGTGGTGTACGAGCATCGCTCCAGGTTGGAGAAGTCTCTGCAGAAGGAGAGGTTAGAGCACAAAAAGGCCAAAGAAGGTGAGAAAAATGACATCTACACTCAATTCTGACTCATGAGGTGCAGTATATGTGCATTCAAAGGAGCTCTGGGAAAATTCATATTTCACACTGCATATCATTTGGTGGTAGATCAAATATTAGATTGTATTAAATACTTACAAGAATATTGTCATCAGAGATTGCATGTGTAAATGAACTTCAATGTATTATTCCTGAGTTATTACCCACCTTGAATCCACCTCCTGCAACATCATTTTCCCTTACATTGGTTAGAATTAAATTCATCATCAAAAAAAAAATAAAACAAGACTGATCTGTTGTGATTTCTAGATTATCTGGTTTACAAACTTGAAGCACAACAGTCACTAAACAAGGAGAAGGTAAGTCATAACGTATCTTTAAACTTATCTTTACAGATTGTTTGATCTGCTCCTCATCAAGCATTTACAACTTTTCTGTCTGTGTGTGTTGCTTTGTTGTCGAGTTACGCAAATACTACTGCTGTAACTGACACTACCAGCTCGAGTTGATCTCTTCAGCAATATCTGTTGTTAAGCTAACCGGAAGCCTGGACCACAAAGTCGCTGAGTTTTGTAACCTTTTGTCTTTATGCTGAAATAGCAAGACTCCAGCAGCAGATTCAACTCTTTACAAGTGCAGCATCAGATGTTAAAGGTATGGATGAGATTAGTCACACACACACACTTGTGCTTACCATGCCGGTTTCTTTATTCTTGTCATAAACACAGACACAGGCATCCTCATATTCTTCCTATCGTTTGTTTGAACACACTCTCACCCTGACCTGACTGCACTACATCCTTCCTCCTTTTGGTGTAAAGTTTATACGTGTGTGGGGGGAGGGACAGTTTTTCATTGATGAAGCTTATTACAATGAGGAAAAACATTTGATGACAGTAGTTTTTTGTCTCTTCTGTCAGAACCAGCACGATGATCTGAAGAAGCAGTATTACGATCTGCAGGAGCAGCACCAAGTGCAGGGCGAGGACCACGGCCGGCTGCTGGATGAACACAGAGAGCGCTACGAGAAGCTGCAGCAAGCCAAAGACGTGGAAGTTACCCAACTCAAAGGTGCAGATTTTTGAAGCTTTTTTTTTAACACTTACTCTGTCTCCATCTTCTGACTTTGTGAAATACTGCATGTCTTTAGCCACGTATAAACATTTTATGTGCAGACTTTTAGATGTAGAAAACTTTTTGGTATTTTACTGTTCAATATGTGGTTAAACTCATCCTATGCTCCAAGCTTATTTACTTAAAACAGATGGATTCCATTTGCCATTTTACTATAAGATATTTGTACACAAATGGGACAAGGGTTTGTAAGATGAGTCAGAAGGAGAGAAAAAAAAGAAACATGAACATATACAAGTGGTTCTCATCATCTTTGCATCCTTTGCAGTTTCCTGTCCTTTCATGTGTTTCCTGTTTAGTTGCATGTTCACTGTGGCTGTGTTTTCTGTGTTTAATTGCAGAGAATGTATATAACCTGAGGGAGGAAAATAAGCAGCTGAGGAAAGCCCACCATGACATTCATATACAGTTACAAGATGCACGGGTGAGAACAGATGTATTTTCAACTTTTTTTCTTTTTTTTTTTTTTCCAAAAAAGTAGAAAGATAAAATGTTAAGTTTAGTCATTGATTCACGAAATAGTGCCAGCAGAGTTGGGTAAACCACAAACAACAAAAAAAAGGGTGTTATCCTATTTTAAATTAAAAAGCTTTACATAAAAACAAATGGCTCATTCCTGCTCTTTGGTTGCACTTGTGTGTTCAGGTTCAGCATCAGGACCTGAAGGCAAGCCACGACCAGCTGGCACTGACACTAGAGGACCACAAGAGTGCGCTGGCTGCAGCTCAGGTAGGACGGCAGCAAACAGACGCAGCTTCATTGTTCACTGCAGTCGGTGAATACAGCAGCTGATTGATGCTGAATATGTGGTTGCTTCACAGAGGAATGATTTGACACAGAGTTAGTCACATTGACAGATAAGAGATTTGTGTTATCATTTAGCATGTTAGCAGAGAAGCTACAGAGCCCAGGACAGTATAAATGGAGTAAAAAGACTCGGTGTTAAGGAGGGTGTGTTGCTGTTGTACTCATCTGATTGAACATTTATTTATCAAAACTAATGAGGAATTAATGAGCTGATGAAAAGGGAGGTCATACGGGAAAACTGAAGATAAAGTTCTGTAGCCAGCATGTTCCCAGAGCAACTAAAACATCCGCTCCTCTGCTCTGCATTCCTCTCAGCCCGACTGTAACCTTTACTTTGACCTTCTCAGTACAGCTGAAATGTTTATTGCAGTAAACGGCATAATCCCAAGCAGACGGGGAAAAAAAGATGGCCGAAAAAACGTGTTGCTTGTTTGTTTTTTTGGATGATTAGTCCAGATGTTGCTGTTTCTCCTTGAAAATGACCTCTGAAGTGCCTCAGTGGTTTATTGAATCTGCAGTACTCTGCTGATTTGTTCAAAATGCTTTCCTCCTTCTCGTCTGCATTTATGGATAGTAGCTCACTCTCCTCTCTTTTCTGCTCTCTGTTTCTGTCTGTCTGTCTGTCTGTCTGTCTGTCTGTCTGCATTTGCTAATTGGTTTTAAAGCCTGTCCTGCTCTTCATTAGTGATTCTAGTTGGACAAACACACACACGCGCGCACACACACACACACACACACACACACACACACACACACACATCACACACAAAACGCTTTCCTTCACTCCAGGGGGTTTGGTTTAGTCAGGGCTGTCAGAGCAGTACATCTAAAGCACGTTGCAGCCAATCAGCCAGAAAGATATAATGGAGGGACTGGAGCGAGACAAACAGAGAGGGCAGGAATTTAGAAAGAATTCTTAGAATTTAACCCTCTGGCCTGTTTTCAAAGTGTGTGTGTTTGTACTGTATAATAAAATGGTGTCATTTAATGGTATGTTGGCATAGACTGGATGGTTTGTTAGAAAAGAAACCATTTTTTTGCCTCCTTTTGGAGAATATATTTTCAACATTCAGTATTTAAATCTGTATTTAGGGGCTGGGTCTCAAACCTCAAAAGTTTTCCGGTAGCAACTAAATGTCCAGCAATATTGTTAAAAGTCTTTTGGATGGGTGTAGCTCTGTCCTTTAACTGACCAAGATGTTTCGGCAGCACAGACAAAATTGTCAGGTGCTGAAAGATGCCGCGTCCAGTATCCGGTCAGATTCGTAGTCTTGTTTGCTTGTTCTTTAACCAGATATTTAGTGATTTATGATTAGTTTTAAATCATAGTTTAAACTGGACTTGACACCTGTTTGATTTGGATAATATTTAACTTTTAAGAAGTTTGTTTTCTTTTTAATATAGAAAAACATTTTGTGAAATATTTCTTAAAATGCCAAATCAGTGAAAGTTTTATTGTTTGATGTGTATATTGTTCCCTTTAGGTGCAGGTGGATGAATACAAGCAGCTGAAGGACTCTCTGAACAGGGTGCCCAATCTGAGACAGCCTGAGCAAAACCCTCCTCAGCAGCCGCAAGCTGCTGCTGCCGCCATAGCTCCTGAATCCCATGTCCATAACGCCCAGGACGCTATGATACTGGCACAGCCACATGAAGGTGACCCAGCCCGAGAAGATCACCAGGCTCACCAGGAACCCAGGGTAATGTGAGATTCTGTGGGATCCCTTTACTATCAAGACCATATGCACACAGCAAATATGAAAATGATTTCTCTTATTGCTGTCTTCTCAGTTGGACCACCTAGTAGAGGAGGCGCATGCCCCGTCCAACATCAAGTCCCATCCCAGCGTATCCCAACACACCGTGTCAGAGAAAGAGGAAGAGGATGGAGAGGGAGAGGCAGAGAGGAGGAGGGAGCTGGCAGAGGAGGAGATGGCTCAAGCAGGACAGCCTCAGAAGCTGGAGGAGGACCCGGACCAACCACAGGATGAGCAGCAGGAGGAGGAGGAGGGAGAGGAGCCAGAACAGGAACACCCGGATGAGAACGCACTGGACCGTCAGAGACGCCAGCCACAACCGGTCAGCACTTTTCTGTCTTATCCAAACAGGGTTAAAACTGGCCTTGAACTAACTTAGGTTTCCTGTATCTCATTTGACTATTACTAGTTTAGAGTGACTGTTATGTCATTTAAAACTTTAACATAAGAAACCTTTTAATCAGGACATGCAGCTGCAGCACGAGGCACACGCCCAGGTGGCGCATGTGAAGTCGGCCTACGAGCAGCAGCAGGAGCAGCAGCGCCTGGAGGCTCAGAGGGGTGAGGAGCGCAGGCAGATCCAGATGCGACAGGAGGCCCTGCAGGCGCAGAGGGAGAGGGTGCTGAAAGAGAGAGAGCAAAGGCTGAAGGAGGAGCAGGAGAGAGAGCAGCAGCAGCACTGGGAGGCCGACAGACGGGAGCAGCTGATGAAAGAAGAACACCAAAGGTCAGATTTCAAATCGGTTGGAATCACTTAAAATCTGGTGCACAGGGAGTTTGCAGGAATTACAAAAGATAAGTCGAACTGGGTGTGTACATACAGATGTGCAAACTGGAACAGTTCTACTACACAAATATATCTATAAAGTATCTTAGAGATCCAGCTAGATATGTACTGATAGCTCCAAAGAAGACTATTGAAAAAGAAACTGCAATGTGGCAAGCAGTAAACTTTTAAACACATGCTTTGTTTCTCAACATTAATAAATCTGTTTCTGATGTGGCTTATAAAGCCTGTGCCCTGCTGACTGGCCTGTTCTGTCATTGTTGTTATTAGGAAGAAGACAGAATATGAGAACATGGACAATGATATTGTTGAGGGAGAAGACGACCATCACACTGAAGATGAAGGTGAGACAGACAGACTGCCAGGGGTCAGCAGTCAGATACTTTAGAATGTTCATTATAGTAGCATATTCTTTGAAAGAAGGTTTCTAAGTGTCTGATGGTATTTGAAGAGCTCAGAGATGTGTGTGTGTGTGTGTGTGTGTGCATAAGCAGCTCATAAGCCACATGAGGATGAGGAGGAGGAGGAAAAACAAGAAGCAGATCACAGAGTGCCACCACATCAGCAGGTAAATCTCCATCCATCTATCCATTCATCCTGCTCACTCAATCTGTTAATCATCTGTCTATCCTTTCAGCTCATTCACTCACATTAACATTCACACCAGTGTATCATGCGTCATACATCCATTCAGAAATCCATTCATTCTGCTATCCAACCAGAAGTCTATTCTTTCATCCTCCATGCCAACTGCCTCACACTGGCATCATGACTTCATCTTCCTTCTATCCATCAATCAAACCAAGGATGTATTAATACACTAGAGTACACTAACTGTCCCAAGGAGCAGTTATTAATCCTCCACATTACAGTTTTATCTCTTGCTCTTATTATAATGTTAATGCTTGTTATACAAATATCAACCCACTTATCCCATTAATTATAGTATCTCATCCTTTCTCTCTTCTCTTCCTGTGTTATTTTACCATGATCTCTTCTTGCACAGGGTGCTGTAGATGGTGAGCTGGACCCCGAGGATGACCCCAACAACCAGGGAGAGGATGAGTTTGAGGAGGCTGAGGACGAGCGGCCGCAACACAGGGTTGCAGGAGAGGAAGAGGTGGTGGTAGAAGAGGAAGAGGAGCCGGCAGCGCCAGCCCAGCACATAGACGCACACCCCGGCCCTGAGCAACCTGCTGTAGAGGAGGAACTGGTGGTGAGTATGGGGTCAGGGAAGAATGAGAGAGTAACTAACCCTCTGGGTTAGTTTAATGAAGAGATCAGTAATAATCTGTAGGGAGTGTTTTGAACATGTGTGTGTGTGTTTTGTGTGTGTTCAGATGGCTGGAAACCCAGATCAACAGGAGGACAACCTGGACGACCAGTACCAGGAGGAAGTGGAGGATGAGGTCTGTAATACACATGTTCAGATGCACATTTTACATACTGAGAGGAGAAGAAGAAGAAGAAGAAGGGAAGAAATGACATGCAGGGGAGGCAGATTTAACACCAAACACTACACAAATATGAATAATATGTCCCACATTTTTTCAATCCACTGGGAAAACTTCAAGTTTCATTTTTCATCTGTAAAATCAGTCTACCATTGAACCCCTTTCACTTGTTATCCATGTTCTAAAGGCCCAGGAGGACATAGCTGGTGGGCAGAAGAGAGAGGGGGAGGTGGAAGAAGAAGGAGAGGATCCATATAACGAGGAGAACATAGAACAGGTAGGTTCGTCTGTGGGGAACCAGTAAACTTTTCCTCCAAGCATTCACATTTCTTCGGTACTGCATTTTATTCCCATATCCCAAACTGGTTATGATTTTTTTAAAAAGCTTATTAAAAATTTACCTCCCAGTTACCCAGGAGGTGGCTAGGAAATGCACTCACCCACCACCTCAGCAACTCGGGTGAAATGCCTGGTTTTGCTGTGCTTTCCCTACAAACATAATTAGCAGTGTGCATACTCCTGCACACTACTCATACCGGACATACTCACTGCTCTGACATTTTTGCTGCACAGGGATTCACTTGTTTTAGTTCAAGTGTGAGCGCATACCTGAGTTTTGTCCTGGTAACTTGAACCCAGCCTGTGCATGTGATGGTAAATGAGGGAGATCAGGTGGCGAGTCTGTCGGGGTGTCAGGTTTCCACATGGTTTGGATTATACAATTTGTCCTCAGAGGAAATCTGTTTGAACAGAGAAGCTCGCACGCATTAGTGATATCTCCAAAATGTACAGACCTTATGAGGAACTAGCACTGTACCCTGCTGAAGTGTCCTTGAGCAAGACTCCCTGCTACTTTCTGTTCTGTAACTGACCCTAACTTCTGACCTCTTAGGGAGAGCGAGAGTAATTTATTTATATTCCCTAGTGGAGGAACACTGTTGAGTCAATTTTGTGCATGTAACATATATAGTGTATAATCATTTTGATCTAGATATCACAAAAGTTTTTCAAACTTAAATGAGTCAAACAAATACATTAAATGGAGATGAAACAAGTAGTTTTAGTTTATATAAGTTCATATGTATCTGCCCCCCCCCCCCCCCCCCCCCCCCTACTTGTGTTTCATACTCTGTCACCTGTTGAGTGAACGTACTTGTTTCTCTGTAATTTGAGCCCAGTGGAGCTTTCACTTCATTCAGCTTCATTCATGCACAGCTGTACAGTTGGTCTGTTCCAGTTGAACCTTTACACAAACGCCTCAGCTCTCATATATTTACAACAGAATTAATTACAATCTTGTGTGTTACAGTCCTGTAGACAGATAAGCAGACAAAACATGGAGGCATGCAAACAGTCATTGTCCTGTTACAGAGTCACAAACCATAGATTTCTATGGGGGAATGTAAATGGATATATAAAAACAGGATTCTGAGACTAATTAGTAAACATGAAGAAAAATAATATAATTTCAAGTCTGAAGTTGTGTCAGTACACCTGTTAATGTCTAAAATGATCATCTTTAGTGTGAAAATATTGTTGGATGTTCACAAGTTTGCATATGATGACCATTAAATCATTTTGTTTCCTGATTTTCTCCAGGATGAAGTAAAAAACCAGGAGGGACCAAGAAACAAGGGGCAACACAGACAAGACGCAGAGGATAATGAGGAAGAGAATTACGAAGAGGAAGAAGAGGAGGTAGAGGAGGATACAGCTGGTCAAGAGAAGGGAACCAATCGGAGGGCAGAGATGTAGGACAGATGCAGGCTTGAACCAGCTGCAGTGCCTTTTCGGATGCCTGTAGAGCCTATCAGGTCTATCTTTCCCTTGTTTGACAAAGGAATAAAAGCAGCCATTCATTCAGAATTCCAATTAGGAAAACTGGGATATTAAGCCCGGAAGATGGGAGGCTATTCCAAACACTGTGGGGTTGGAACTGGTCAGCTCACACTGTGGAAATGGACAGAATTTATAGGACGGAAATGGGATATATACTGTTTTTTTATTTTTTTATTTTATTAATTTGCTTTTCTGCCTACTCGCACTTCTGCCTGATTGCCTGTCTAGCTCTGTTTTATTAACAGCAGACAGGCAGAGAATGTATTTTCTTTGTGTAAAGAAACCAAAATAAATTATGTTATTCTAATGTCCTCATGGTCAGGCCTCTATATGTATGTTTTTATCAAACAGTTGTATACTCTGTAGAGCTCAAATTTTAATTTACATCTTGCATTCCAATCGAACAAGTTGTTTTCTGTTATTTATTGTTCATTGTTACAACTCTGACAATCGTAAAAAGTCCCCCCCTCCCCCCTTGACTGAACTTGTTTGTCTCATAATGGCTTTCACCGGCTTCTTGAAGCTGATACACAGGAGCATTTTCACTGGATATTTCTGCAAATGTCAGTCAAAGAGACATTTCTGGTGAAGCCGTTCTGTGCTGAAAGTGTCACTCTGACATGTGCCTTTCCATTCTTGGAAACCTCTTCTGGGTCTTACTTATTTTACATTTGGAAAAACATTTCAATAGGACAGGAGAGATAAGAGCATGCCAGTGAACCTCTTGCATATTGCTTGAGCATAGCCTTAAAAAGAGGGCTATTTCATGTCGACTGCTGGTGTGAATTAAATTCACAAAAATGAATGCAATTTAATGCAACATCTTTAGTCTACTGTACAATGTATAGTAAAACAAATGCTGACAATTTGTACATTTTTCTGCCAGTTATATTTGATACAAAGAAGTGGGATTTTGATTGTATTGAAACATTTCTGTTACCTGAACGGTGAATGGAATAAAGAGGCTGAAGGATCTCAGGTAATTGTGATTGTGTTCTCTTAATTCTTCACTCCTTTTTGAAGATACAGTTTAAAGGTGAGTTTTTCCGGATGCTTCCTCAAAGTTTAGATTCAGGTTGTGGGCTATCTTTACTCATCCATCATACCTGTGTGGAAAAAAGACAGCTACAGCACTAATGTGATACTTCTCTGAGAGCACGTGGCTGGAGGCTAACACTTCATACTTATTTATAGTTTGTTTGATTACATACATATTTATCGTTTGTAATTTTTGAGGTTTTCAAGATCAATACTTTCATTTTCAAATTTGAGTGTTTCATTTCCATGTTAGTTTTTCTCTTTTTAACTAAAATTGTAATGCTTTTTATATTATTACTCAGAGATTCAGAAGAAGCAGTTAGGATGCTCTGCTGCTGTTTGTTGCCTGACATGACTAATAAAGCAGAGAGCTGCACACATTCTTGACTTGCAGCAAGCTCATAACTTGACTTAAGCTGTGTGCAACTCTTCTGTCAAGTCTATTTTCAAACAGAGACAAGATGATCATAAATATGTATCAAGCAGAAGGGGAAAAGATCATAAATATTCATCACTGAGTTCACATATCATGGGCGCTCAGTTGTTCACATCTGCACTGCAAGCCACAAATGTTTCCAAGTATAAATCCTGCCAACTCTGTTCCTTATCTACCCTCTCTGGTTGAGAATGGAGAAGTGAGAGGATTGTGGGTGAACTCGCACGCATGGGAAATAAACCGACAAATCAGGATGAAATGAAAATCAAACGAGAGGGGGTTGACTGAGAAAGGCAATTACCTGTAATGAACAACATTTGTCCCCAACACAGTCTCAATCAAATCACCACTCCTCCTTAGTCTCTCTTTCAGTCTCAGCCCCTATCATCCCGGTGCTTTCTCTCCATTTCTTCCCTCTCTGTCTCTCACTGCGTCTCCCTCTCTCTCTATTTCTGCCCAGCATCCCACAGGGATGCTGAGGGAGTATGGGAGTAACAGGTGTCTCATTACTGTGCTAATAGCAGGCCACAGGGAGGCACACACAGACACACACACACACACACACACACACACACATGCACAAATTGTGACAGTGACAAGCAATGGCAGAGATGATAACTCCTCCACATTCCTCACATTTTCACGCTCTCTCAGTCATCACTTCATGGGTGAATTACCAAGCATGAATAATTTTAACATGACGATTGCCTACAGCCGGAGTCTATCTTGAGACGCATGCCCACACGACTGCCACCGATTCTCAAAACCTTCCATTTAACACCAGAGCAAGATATACTTGAAAGCAGAAGCTCCAAGCTATGAAAAGATACCCCCCCCCCCCCCCCCCCCCCCC